>NC_083569.1:71487148-71787148 GCF_027579695.1 Neoarius graeffei | reverse complement strand
TACCCCTCCCACAAACAAACACAGAGCCTACACCTCTATAGCATATTCATATCTACATCAACGTAACTGCCATCCTTTTGCGCCTTTCACTTTCTAGACCAATAGCACATCTCCAGACACCCACCTCTCTCCGATTTGTATATAATCTACTTCATACTGCATTTTGACCACTGTGATCAGCTCTCAGTGGACCAAGCGAGGTAATAGGCCTGGGTTTCTGGGATGAATACTAGGATGTGTTCTCCAATGCAGGTAGTGGTCTTGGCTCTGTCCCTTATTGTGCTAGTGAGTAAGGTCAGTACAGCTCCCAGGACTGACTTACTGGCTCATCCGCTCCAAAACGAGGCAGATGGGAAGAAGGTAAGAATAATTTGTGATTTTACTTTTATCTTTATTTGTAATGCAGATTTATTTTGTTACGTCAATCTTCAGTTTTTTAGACCTATAGAAACTTTTTCCTTCATATGCAAATTTTAATGAGTAAATACTTAACATGAATAATTGGATTTTCCTCCAATTTCTAGTATAGTTAAGAAATTACACCAGACCAAAATTATACTGTATAATAAATTATAGGAGTTATTTTTATATTAGGTCATGTTTTGCTGTTTGCTCCCTTACACTCCTCAGGATAATGTTTCTTATCCTGTGCATAGGACCTTTCCCGCATGCTTCTACTGAAGCTCCTTTCTGAGCTGGAGATCCCAGACGAGAATGACCCTCTTTCTGATGATGACTTGGAGCTGAACCGCATCCTACGCCGTCTTCCCTTAACCTCACGCGAGCGGAAAGCTGGCTGCAGGAACTTCTTCTGGAAGACGTTCACCTCCTGTTAGCCACACCATTGCATAAAATGGTTGCATGGTGGCTTCATTTTTTAAAGGATTTTATGTTTTAGCTTATGTTGCTATTTAACCCTCATGCTTGCTGGAGTCCAATTTCCATAGAACTGGATCTGGGCCAACTCACTATAGAAGTGTGTATGTTTTTGAGTTTGGTTGTTTTAACCAAGCATAGTAACATTAATAGACAAACAGTGGCTGTGGCTATCTGACCTGTACTAAGACTAATTTCATGGTTGTATAAAAAGATCGTCTTAGGATGGTATAACAACTCAATGGTATAAATCCTAAATATGGAGTCCACATAACTGAAAAAATAAACGCTGGTTCTTTTCAGACACATGTGAATGAAATAGTTTTATATATCTGCAATAGTCATAACTAAATACTACTAAGTGATAGGTTACACACATGGTTGATAAACAAAAATCACTTGCTGTGCTGATGGATGGGTTTATGAAATGAAGTTTCTTAATTATGCATTAATGAATGTTGGTTTCATAATTAATGAGTCATAAAAAGGTGGTGAAATTCTGTTGCATGAAGAGCACTTGCTCAGTGGTAGCAGTGATAAAACATTTAAGATTAAACATTTAGCTGGCACTGCTGCGTGGCAGGAACAGGAAAAAAACATGCAGAGGGATGAGAATATTCACATCACACAGGCAAGTTACTGGATCAGTCAGAACCCCAAAATTAAAAGTACAACCGAGGAATAAGTAAAAATAGAAATTAAAAGGTACATTACAAACAACATATTTTGGATTGTTTAAAAACAGATTTAAGATTTTTAAATAAAATTTAGTTCAGTAAATGATGCCAAACTCAAACACTTTTTCAATTTGAAATTCAATAAATAAAGAAAAGATCAACTGACGTTTTGTGCTCTTACTTGTTGGGGTGAATAATGACACTAAGAATAATTAACGTGAAGACTAAAGTTCATGAACACAATCAGTAGGTATCCAAGTCAGATATTCAAATCATTACAGTTTCTGATGGTGAAACTTGCAAGTCAATTGAATCAAAAATCAATTTATTTATTTTAACCAGCAGAAAGGACAAATGAAAGGCTCAACTAATAATGAGGGCATTTTCATAAAAAATAAAAAAAAGACCACCCACAGATGGCAACAACCTGCAATATGTGTTTTGAATAAAATATCCCCAGCAACTGAGATGGAACAAAAAAAAAAAATTTATTTACCTGGTTGCAGTTCCTACATTGGTTATTCAGCGAGCAAGGTGCTCTTTGTTTTAGTTGCTTTTAAAAACACAACTACACCCATTAGGAATACGTTTTCTTCAGAATGCAATTTGAAACCATGTCTGCCATGAGGGCTGCAAGCAACAACTTTATTTTAAGGACTTTATTTTAAGGAGGCACTGAACTGCAGACCACCAGTCTCATTTTTGTTTCTTTTTATATCATAGCATTTAGCTGACTACACACTTCACCTGCAAATCATTTTCACTACATCTCTAAATCCCTTTATAGGCAACTTTACTACTAAGGTACTATTTCATATACACATCAATCTGCACAATACAGTAGGGCTGTCCTTTCACAAAGCTCAACATTCTGAATCTTACAAAAAAAAAAAAATACCGTTCCTTCATTTAATTGTGTTTTAACACTGCGGCATTATGTTAATCTAAGGTGGTTAAGGTAAGGTTCTGGTATTTAAAAAATAAAAAACCTGATCACAGATCAGCAAAATGTATCCTGCCATGGAGCTAATTGTGGCATAAACACAAAAAGATAGCATTTAGTCTTAGGTATTAAACAGAATAGTGAGAGCCTTCAACAACTGATCAGTTCTAGTATTAATCTAGTTCTAATTCACTGATGTGTCTAACATTTCCTGTAGAGAATATATGAAATTAGTCTTAAGAGTGTTATGCACAGAGGCGAAATTAAATTAGTGTCACGTGACCCTGCTGTTTGTGGAATACGGGACCAATAAATATAGATCTTAACTAGAGGATGTGAACAATAGACATTTTTAGTGAAATTCAATTTATTACTGTCATGATTTGTTGGGTTATTTTAATTTTGATTGTTTAATGTAAATCAAATAATTCCGATGGCTACATTACAGATTCTCAGTGACAGTAAGTTATAGCTATAAAGTAGAAGAAGGAAAAAAAAAAAAAAACTGATCATGCCCTTTCACCGAGAAATCAGCATCTTGTATGAATAACCACACATGTATGCATGCACACACAGGCTATTCACAATGAATACTTATTACCCCTATAAACTAATCATCTTGCTCATTAAAGTTAAGAATATTACTTGCCCTCTTAAAGTGGCCTATGCAAAAGACTTCATTCTTATTTTGTGGCTCCTGTCAAATATAAACCCTGAGTATAATTCAGCTATAATGTATGTAAATTTAATTAATTGCCTAGTTGCCTGCTAATATAAAGGGGGGGGGGGGTTAAAAGGATAGTTTAAACCTACTGTGAACACTTCTTTGAATATCCCTCAAAAGGTACAAAATAAAAAGGAAAAAGAAAAAAAAACCCGAAGCAGTGAAAGAGAACAGAAAGTTGTTGTTAGCAATCAGTGGAGATTTTGGCAGAGAGATCCTGGATTCGTCGGGCACTGCAACTCTTGCAGAAAATGTGACCGTCCAGAGGGTAGCAGCCTCGACCCTCTCCTTCAGACGAGAGGAGCAAACCACACTCCTGAAACACAATCAAACCCTCTGATGACTTACTGATATAATTCCTTAATAGCTTGATTTGCCCAATTTAGAAAGCAACTGAACATATTAACTTCAACAGAGTGCGTTTACCTCACAAACGTAGCAGTTGACATGGAAGCTGCGATCCAGAGCCACAATTCTCACCGTCTCCTCTTGACCTGGCTCAGGCATTATGGGGTCTCCACATACAGAGCATCTGGGGGCAAACTTCCTGTTCACACAGAAAACACACACTGTTTAAAATTGTGTTTGCTATAATTTAGACTGAACTAGATATGGACCCTTTTCACGTGACGTCACGACAAACGTGGCCGCCATTTTGGACATGTACTACCAGTAGTCTACCACAGCCAACAATGAGGAACGACGGCGAAGCATCGAAAGGAATATAGCCATCAAAGAAAGTTTTTACTTTCAGCAAGACTTCCATCATGCCATTATATTGTTGTGCACCTGGATGTAGTAACCATCAACACACAAGGCAAGATTTATCATTTTATCGGATCCTGACAGGTGCTGACCGACAGAGAAGATGGATGGTCTCTAAAATATTGGCAAAATGATGTTTATTGACATAGCAATCGTGTGTAACGGGAAGCATTTGCATATCCGAAGTGTTGTGTTTACGTCAAAGATAAAATAAACCGATATGACAACGACTGCTGCTGCCAGGTTGGGGACACAAACTAGTAGAAAGGAAGTGTGCCAACAGTGCCAACACACTTCCTTTGTGGTCGATTCTGCTTTAAGGTAAGATGCATTTAATTATTCGTCTGCTGTGGGTTTGGAATCGGTAGCCTGACCGATTCGTTCATGTTTGTGGTGCCATTTGTTTGTTGGCGCGTGTTGAAATGGAAGATTGGTTGTTGACATGATTTCCAGTGATGCTTTGGTGCTGCTGTGGATCAGATGTGTTGAGTAGCCTGACTGTTTTTTTTCTTGCGTGTGGTATCATTGTTGACGCGAGGTTGTTCTTTGAACATGCCAATGCGGACACGATTTCCCCTGATGAGTTATGACTTCAGACGCGATGCATGTGTGGAGTCCGTGTGATATGTGCGTAAGATAGGCTTCTCATATGTTTGGAGATCCGTGCTCTGAGACAAGCGCAAGCACCCACCCACCCCAAGGGAAAAAAAGGGACCCCCCGAAAATATCGGCATAGTTCAAACACTGGGTTGGAGAAAGTAATGGCAAATAGTGAGTGCACAAACCATAGAACTGTATCCGAAAGGGTCTGTGCCATAAACCGTTATTTCTTCATGTCCAAAATGGCGGTCGCGTTTACGAAGGTCACGTGAGTGAAAAGGGTCCATAGCATGCTTTTCCATCACATCTAGGTTATGGTGGATTTTTTTTATGTCTTACACAAGATGTTTTTGATTACAAGTTAAAAAGATACACAGATGGTCCCACAGAAGCACAACTTCCCCAACATGCAAAACGTATGCGAATATACTTGGTTTGACAGAAAGGCTAACACATTTTGAAAATTAAATCAAGTATATCTAGAATGCTCCTAAAATGTAAGACGACATCAACACCTGTGGAAGTCTTCGATGCAGTGAATCTGTGAAGTGGCATCCACGGTGAAGGGAACACCGTCGAGGCAGCAGCCACAGACTACGCAGGTGAAGCAGCGTGGGTGATACGCTTTCCCCATTGCCCGCAAGATCCGATCCAGGATTGGTTTCGAACACTTTGAGCAGCGCTCCAATGTGCTCTGAGAGAAATTGGAGAAACAAAAGCCAAATCGAGACAGTTACCAGTAAGAAGATGGGCAATGGAGAAACTCAATTTCAGATAAGGAATCACAAGACGGAGTAAAATCTTGAGAAGAGAAAATGAGACAGTGATGTTGGTGAAACACTATGACAGAGGGGTGTCGGTGTAATACCATTTCCATCACAAACAAGGCATTAAGATGTCTAGGAGAATGATGGAGGGGAGTAGGGGCAGAGGGTCTGTGCATAAAAGCACAAACGAGAGAGGAAATAAAATGCAAAGACAAAAGAAGAAAGAAATCTGAAGTTATTTTTTTTTAAATAACACCCAAAAAAAGCTAAGACTCACAATGTAACAGCTCTCACAGTAACTCTTTTTGTCCAGTGCATAGAAAGGCTTGCCTCGGAGTTGGGCATGGCAGGTTATACATGTGAAACACTCCACATGGAACACCTGCTCCATAGCAATACAGCCACTCCCATCACCAAGCACGTTGTCTCCACACCTAGCACACCGCCCTGAGACAGGCAGAATAAATGGTACAAAAAGGTATCAGTATGATCCTGTCAAGTTTATAAAATTAACAATAGACTCATTGTTTTTAAGGGCATGAATAAGCCGCCATACCAAAGTATTCCTCCGTGGGGGGATGATTCATGTCATACACCAACTTCTTAGTGAGACGATCCAACTCTTCCTCTGGTCTTGGCACTGTTCCCTGGTGTTACAACAACGACAAGTGCGTTTTCATATATAAGAAATATTAAACTGGGTTCCTATTCACAAAACCAAAATATCACTAAGAGTTAGCTTAAGTGCCACTAAATATCTCCTTGATAAATATATCCTTTAAAACCTGTTTATGGAACTGCCAACAGGAACTTTTGCCAAATAATTCATCTAATTCCTTATTAAAAGCAAATAAGTGACTAGCTTATGTGGCAGAAGTCTGCATGGTGGACTCCAATATGTCACCACATTTTATATTTTCATATAAAAAAGTGAAAATATTTCATATAGCGCATTCGGTCATCACGTCAAAACCAAAACGCTTACCATTTGTAAAGCATACAGCTATAGGGAAAAAAAACCTGAATCTTTTACACAGCTTTATAAGGCTAAATATCAGTACACACACTGTATGGCCAAAAGTTTGTGGACGCCTGACCATCACACCTATCTGTTGTTCTTCCCCAAACTGTTACCGTAAATTGTGTAGAACACCACAATTGTATGTCTTTGTATGCTATAGCATTACAATTTCCCCTCACTGGACCGAAGGGGGCCAAACCTGTTCCAGCATGACAATGCCCCTGTGCATAAAGCGAACTCTATGAACACATGGTTTGCTAAGTGTGGCGTGAAAGAAAGTTAGTGTCCTGCACAGAGCCCTGACTTCAACTCCACTGAAAACTTTTGGGATGAACTGGAATGCCGACTGCACCCCAGGTCTCCTCACGCAACATCACTGCCTGACCTCGCTAATGCTCTTGTAGCTTAATAGGGAAAATCCCCACAGCCATGCTCCAAAATCTAGTGGAAAGCCTTCCCATAAGAGTGGAGGTAAAAGAACAGCAAAGCGGGACTAAATCTAGAATGGGATTTTCAAAAAGCACATATTAATGTGACGTTCAGGTGTCCACAAAGATTAGAGCTAAGAAGTCTTGTGAAGTCTTTCATCTTCACTACAAAATTCTTACCTTACTAGCCTGATAGCTGTGCTCTTGCCCTTTCTTTCCTGGTGGTCCCTGTACCCTGCTTGGCACCTGAACACCACCGGAGCCTGCCTTATACACTGCTGGATCACCATGGGCCTGCTGGGCTGGAGGTGGGGGTGGTGGATACCAACCCTGTCCCTGCCCTGGGACTTCGGAGTAATGTGGGCGGTCCTGTGGGGCAGGGCAAGTAGCATGCTGGCGAGGAGGGGGCGGGGTGTAGGCCTGTTCTGCCTGTCTCCCGCTCTGGGAATAAGTGACCGGCTGGGCGGTTTTGACCTGCACGGTGAAGCGTGGCCCGCTCGGGGTGGAGGCAGTGGTGTAGGAGGCTGGCACTGGTTGGGGATAAGGTTTGTGGGCGGACGATGATGGGGATGGATAGGCGTATTCAGGCTTTGGGGTGGACGCATAAGGTGGAGAAGGATGGTACTGGCTTTGAGGATGAGGAGGGTAACCCATGGAGGGTCTTGTCTGAGAAGGAGCACCGGTCTGGTTGGACGGTTTGTAGCGCTCGCTGTGGAGATGCTTGTTATAAGGCACATTGTCGTATAGCTGTGTGAATTGAAAGTGAATACATTTTACATTCACTCTGAAATAGACTGCCTTTCATACATTTCATTTATTTGCATTCACAAACACACAAATAAAATGCAACCACAACATGGCAAATAATTCATTACAATGCACGCATTACAAAATATGATTTACAGCACAGTTGCATCTATCTACATCCTAAAAAAATTATTTCGTTATCTATACTGTTATAATCAAAGTCAGCACGGTCTGGACACCCTTGTTTTTTTTTTTTTTTTAATCTGCTTTTTAAAAAAAGTCTATTGCAAAGTGTTAATTTCTAAAACAAAGATAAGATAAGGCAGAGGAACGAGCATACCTGTGTGCTTGTGTTCTGGGGATGGCTGTCCATGTCAGCCAGCATGCATGTGAGAGAATCTATCTCTGCATCGATATTAGAGAGGTGTTTATCAGGCCCACGTGTCTGAAAATAATATGAAGTGACAAAACATATTTATTCATAATGCCCTGATTTACCTACAGTTCATGTGCTACGCAAAGTATATTTTCAAATGTGTTTCCAGACCCTGACTTCAGCAACACAGAAAATAAAGAGATCTCTCTGTAATGTGTAACACATAGCTATTAATTTTGTTTTATATCTTTAGAAATAAATTGGACAAAAAAAAGTCCATTACATTTATAAATCACTTGAGATGACAGTGATTTCTAAAGCTTGGAAAATGTGTAGAAGACTCATAATGCACACATTCCACTATGCTATCAGCAACAGTGATACGCTGCCATTACAAAAATAATGACAATGGTGTCTTTCTTCAGAAACAGACACGCATACAGAAAATCGTAATTTGTGACTGGTTTGGACTCACATGATGATCATAGCTGGTCATGTGTGTGCTCCAGAAGAGGTGGTCATCTTTGGGTCCATGCCCTGGGGGATAATAATGCTCTCCTTTTGGAGAAAGTGGGTGATAGGATGATGGCCCTGAATAGCCATCTTGGTGCTGGTGATGCATGCTTCCACCTAAATAACCACATATACACAGCAATATTTAAAAAAAAAAAAAAATTATATATCATCTCTAGCCGCTTTATCCTTCTACAGGGTCGCAGGCAAGCTGGAGCCTATCCCAGCTGACTACGGGCGAAAGGCGGGGTACACCCTGGACAAGTCACCAGGTCATCACAGGGCTGACACAGACAACCATTCACACTCACACCTACGGTCAATTTAGAGTCACCAGTTAACCTAACCTGCATGCCTTTGGACTGTGGGGGAAACCGGAGCACCCGGAGGAAACCCACGCGAACACGGGGAGAACATGCAAACTCCACACAGAAAGGCCCTCGCCGGCCCCGGGGCTCGAACCCAGGACCTTCTTGCTGTGAGGCGACAGCGCTAACCACTACACCACCGTGTCGCCTATATATATATATATATATATATATATATATATATATATATATATATATATATTTTTTTTTTTTCCCCCCCACAAACAGTCCTTTCAGACAAGGCAATGTCTTCCAACCACATATTAAAAATGTCCTATTTGATTCTTCATTTAAACTCTCAACAAATTAATTGTTTTTTTTACAGATAGAAAAATAGAAACCAGTAACATCCATAATATCTATTATCAGTACATTAGAGTCAAGTTAAACAATCCTGCCCCCCCTTAGAGATGCACAAAAATGTATGTTATTCAAAAAAACAACAGACAAATGATACATAGCCACCAAATAGGTCAAGAAATAGAAAATAAAAGCCAAAGACTTCTTGAGCTTCTGCTGGCCTGTAAACAAAACAAGGATAAAAGAGACACTATATGGGATTGTCAACACAAAATGAGTCCAGTTGATCAAAAAAGTAAAACTCGTTTTATTGCATATTGTAAATCTACCGTTAATTAAAGCCGCTAGCGACCTTGACGGGCCCTCGCACGCGTTGTTCTGCAACCCAGGACATTCCGCCACCCAACAAAAGTGTCACATGTCATATATTCATCAAATGTTCAAAGGTGATGTGCATGTTGCAAATGTCATGACTGCTTGACAGATGAGAGATATACAGACAAAGACTAAGTGTGTGTGTGCTCGTTTCCGTGGTGTGAAAATGTACATTTATATATGTACAAAACTATACGTGTTTCCTCTTCATCTCTATCTCACGCTGTAATTTTAAGTCATCTTAGCTTTCCTGTGTCTGCAGTGTGTGTGTGTATATACATGCATAGTTTTCATATGTCTGCAACAAAATGCACAATGATGGCAGTTCACTATTATTGTGTGTGTGTCTGTCAGAGGGAGAGACAGAAAGTGTGTGTTAGAGTGTGCTCATAGATGTTGCGTGTGCATGTGAGTGCATACTTGAGAGTTTGTGTGTATGCATAAATATGCATATGACTGAGTGTGTGTGCGCACAGAATTGTATATGTCACCCATTCTCGTGAGTATTCATGTGTGTGTATATGATTGCAATTGTGTGTGTGTGTGTGCGCGCGCTACATGTATATGAGTGTGAGTGTGTTGGTGGCGCTATGTCAGGCATGTCATGGATCAATCCATCAAAGCATTGAAAATTTTTGGCATATTTCCTGCTTGGCCAGATGGTGATACTGTGCCAAGCATGTGATTTAGACGTGTCAATATAATCAGAATCATGATATCCAATATTTTGTAAAGTTTCAGATCAATCCATCAATGAATTGAACATTTTTCCCCATTTCCTGCTTGACCAGATGGTGGCGCTGTGCTAGGCATCTGAATTACACATGTGAATATCACAATCATAATACACAATATTTTGTAAAGTGTCAGATTAATCAGTTAAGGCATTGCCAATTTCTGGCACATTTCCTGCTTGGCCAGGTGGTGGCGCTATAACAGGCAGGCCCATTGGGCGTCAGGTTATCATAATACCTATTGAAGTAAGAAGTGTCCGACCATAGTCAATGCACTGTGGCTTTCTGACACATTTCCTGTTTATGTGGCAAGATATTAAAATCATAAGGCCATTTCAACATATTACAAGATATTAAATTGCGAAGGGATTTTTGATATCAGCAACATTTTGGCATCACGTATAACAAATTTCACATGAATCTCATGAACCGTCTAGGAGGAGCACGTTAAAATTCATCATGTGTCAAAACACACATATTCAAAACCCTATTCTTTCCTTGGCCAGTTGGTGGCGCTATACCAGACAGGCATATTGGGCATCTAGATGTCATAATAATCCCATTCTCTAATAACCTGAAAGGTTTCAGCCAAATCATTAAATGTATTATGACTTCATGACACATATGCTGTTCATGTGGCGAGTATTAAAATTCAGAATATTGCCATTACAACATATCAAAAATCCCTTCCCAGTTCAACATCAGCAATATCTTGGCATCATGTTTGCCAAGTTTGGCATGAATCTGATGAACCGTCTAGGAGTAGTACGTTAAAAATGACCATGTGTCCAAACGCATATAAGCCCAATTACCTCACTTCCTGTTGGGCATGGCTAATGCAATGTATATACGAAAGTTGTTCGTCTTGGGACGAACTACACACGTACCGAATTTGGTATGCGTAGCTGAAACTATATGACAATCCAAGGACTCCATGGCATTAGGGGGCGCTATGAAGTCCCTGGGCCACACGTCTGTGGCTGAGAAGCGGTTACAATGACTGATGTGTGTATCAAATTTCATGAGTTTTCGTGCATGGGAAATGCCTCAAAAAAAGTCAAGCGCGACAGAAAAATAAGAATAATCCTTCAAAAAACAATAGGGTCTTTGCACCGAACGGTGCTCGGGCCCTAATTATCCTTAAAATAATGGGTCACTTGTGAAATTTGGTGCAGCCAATCTAGAGAAATTAGTGAAAATGTGTAAGGTATCGTCCTCTTAACAGAAAACTAAGATTGGAGAAATTCAGCTGTAAACTTTGTGATGTTTAAATAGATATTAATACAGAGCACACATTTAAGTGACCTACAAAGTCATATTTATAGGTTGTTTTACAGTAAAATAGTGATGCATACGCTATAGATTAAGGAAAGTATTTATGGCAAAATTAGAAAAACGATACGTGGGTCATTTTTGGACACACGCTTGTTTCAAATTGCTATACCTCAGAACAAACTTTCACTTTGGGGTGACACGCTCCATATATTTGTGTGTCAAAACTGGGCTTGTCCATGTACTGGATTGTTTTCCACTTCACCTTGTGTTACTGGCAGAGCCTTTAAGCCAAACAGGTTTTATTCGTCACCATTTCCAAGATTAGCATCAGTTTGAACTTGCCTGTCAGTTCTTTAGAATTTCCAGAGAACATGTTTGTTCTCTAAACAAATGGGAAGATATTTCACTATGGACATCCTCACCAGCCAGTCAGATTGTTTATTTGCATCACTACTAAAGACCTTTTAGCTTCGAGCTACACAGTCACACATTTTATGTACAGCTAGTCAACATGTCCACGTTAAGAGAACAGAGATTAAGAGTCACAAATTTGTAGCTGAACAAACTTTACATAGCCACTTTAATGCAAGTCAAGTAAAACAGAAATTAATTAAATTCAAGTGTTGTACAGGCAGAGAGGTATGAGAGTTGGATTTGGTTACAGATTTCCTGGTCTATTCCAAGTCATGGAGGAAGGGAGGGGGAGGGAGAGAGAGAGAGAGAGAGAGAGAGAGAGAAGGACTGACCAATTATCACTGACCCAACAAGGCACTTTCAGGTTAGGAGGTATAGTGTAATATATTTACCAGCTGGGAAGTCCGTATTGTGAAATACCGTGACCGAGGTCTTGAAAATACTGACCGAGGCCTTTGGGCCGAGGTCAGTATTTTCATGGCCGAGGTCATGATATGGACCGACCTTAAAGGAACAGTCCACCGTACTTCCATAATGAAATATGCTCTTATCTGAATTGAGACGAGCTGCTCCGTACCTATCCGAGCTTTGCGCGACCTCCCAGTCAGTCAGACGCAGTCAGACGCGCTGTCACTCCTGTTAGCAATGTAGCTAGGCTCAGCATGGCCAACAGTATTTTTTGGGGCTGTAGTTAGATGAGACCAAACTCTTCTGCGTTTTTCCTGTTTACATAGGTTTATATGACCAGTGATATGAAACAAGTTCAGTTACACAAATTGAAACGTAGCGATTTTCTATGCTATGGAAAGTCCGCACTATAATGACAGGCGTACTAACACCTTCTGCGCGCTTCGGCAGCGCATTGATACGGAGCTCAGATATCAATGCGCTGTCGAAGCGCGCAGAAGGTGTTAGTACGCCTGTCATTATAGTGCGGACTTTCCATAGCATAGAAAATCGCTACGTTTCAATTTGTGTAACTGAACTTGTTTCATATCACTGGTCATATAAACCTATGTAAACAGGAAAAACGCGGAAGAGTTTGGTCTCATCTAACTACAGCCCCAAAAAATACCATTGGCCATGCTGAGCCTAGCTACATTGCTAACAGGAGTGACAGCGCGTCTGACTGACTGGGAGGTCGCGCAAAGCTCGGATAGGTACGGAGCAGCTCGTCTCAATTCAGATAAGAGCATATTTCATTATGGAAATACGGTGGACTGTTCCTTTAAGCTGGTAAATAATATATTTATTTTTTTCTTTACCAAATTCTAACAGAAAATGAGAGCGCCCGAAAAGGAAACCATATTTAGAACAAACCTGATTCAGATAGCGCTGGATACTTCTCTGAAAAGACGTGAGCGAGGACGGCTCGTACACCTCGCCGTTTTTCTTTGTTGTGGACGTGAAAAAGTTGCAGAGCAACATATTTAGTTCTTCGCCAGGTATGTCTTCCACCTTTTGACCTTCATTTAGGTTTCGACAGAACTTCCTAAAGACAATGAGGTCGTCTTTTTTGTTGTATTTTCTGCCCTTTGCTCCTCAATAAACTGCTGGATTTGCTCGCCATTAGCAGCAGTTACAGGTTTTCGGCTTTCTCCTGAAATGTTTTCTTTTATTTTGTCTTCCTCAGGGTAGTAAAACTTGCTTTCGCTGTGAACACTGTCGTTATCACAATCCATGCTGTAAAATTAATGCTATTCTACTGAGAAATGCGAAAATGTTAACAAAAATTGCTACCATGTTTGCTGTTGTTGTGAACGAGCAAGTTGCCAAAGGTCCGTATTGTAGGATTCCAGACCACTCGTGAGCCAATCAGAGTGCATGATTTGATGGAAACCGGACCGCGAAAAAAATAAATTCTCTTATTATTATTTTAAAGGTTAAAGCCTTGTAATGTATGATGTCCATACAAAGATCTATTCCATTTATCACCAGATATTTTAATTTCAGTCCATCTTGTAGATCTAAACCACATGCACGACTTAATGTGTACATACAGCAAGCACTTTTTAAAAAGTACGAGACTTTCCTTTCTCACCTGAGGGTCCAGTGGCTATGTATCTTGACGGTACACCATTTCCACCTGCTGCTCCATTTTGGTCATACACACCATATTTGGCTCTCTGGTCAGGTGGACCTTTTTTGGGTGGTCTGTAGAAAGCAGGTCCAGAGTGTGACATCTGTGCTGCAGGTCTCTCAGGGCTACTCAGAGTTCTCGGAGGCAGCCACGTAGGACCAGACATAACGGGCTTCCACTGGCACAGAAAAAAAAAAATTTGTTGCTGTTGTTAAGAAGGACGAAAATAACCGTGTGAATATGTTTGTTAAAGTTTAAGATAAACTAACTCAACATTAAAAAAAATAATTTAAAAAAATCCATATCTGGTTTATGCAAGTGTGTTAAAGATTTGGGTAAATGGTACAATGCATAGAGAGTGAGAGTTGTTTAAGAAGCTTGCTCAGCCATAAATAGATTGATAGCTGGAATATAGAGTAAATAATGACACCATCAGTGTCTCATTCACTCAGTCATTGTTTAGATTTTAACTGTAATCAAACATCAACCAATTAGTAATTATGCAATTGTACACCACAAACGGAAGCCTGGTGAGGTTTGCACAGCCTATGTACATAAACAGCTTCCAGTTTCTCCTTGGCAAACCATCGTTGCTACAACCAACCTCTGGTTAAAAAGCAGGAAAAGGGAACTATTCTCAAACAAGAGGGGAATTCCAGGGGTGCTCCAGCAAACAGCCGACTACACACAACTCCCACAGGTGCAAAGTTCCTCTTGATCCCCCAATGGCACAATAGCCATTGTCCTGAATTTTAGATGTGACCCTTTGTGTACAAACCTCTTCATCAAAATAAGATCGGAAACCTTGTGCAATTATGTTTTTGTCGATCCATCTGGACTAGTACAATAATATCCACTTCACAATGGTGAGCAAAACTTGGAAATACTGGAGGCTAGGTACAAAGCTGCCTGCAGTGGTGATGGTGAGGGTCAGGGGTGTAGCTAGGATTTTTCGGGGGGGTCACACACTGCCTGGCAGCCTGAGTACATTATGTAACAAAAAAAAATAACCACCATTGCTAGTTATAGGTAGCTTAGAAACCTGCTCTTCCATTATTGCCGTTTCTTCCACGTTTTCTTGTTGTGTTCTAGAAACGGCGCTAAAACTTAGCTTCGAAGCCACAAAATGCAACTTTGATAGAAAAAATAATTGTTTACCTCTCTTCACATCGAAAGAAGGAGGAAAGTTTTGCTTGTTTTGACATGGCGAATTATTAACACAAGGAAATATTTGTAATTCGCAACTAAAAAGACTGCAGCTACACTGGCAGCTTGACCATGCTTTCCAGTGCGATCGTGTTTCACTTGTGCAGAACTGGGTTTTCGCGGCCAAACCACAGGAAGTCTGTACAAGGTTATAGAAACCCTAATGAGGCTGAGGTGGCAATCTAGTTTAAAAAAAATTTTTTTTTTGAAAAATTACACTGGGCACTTTTCTAATATTCTTATGCAGGGGCATAGCTGGGGGGGGGGGGGGGGGGGGGGGGGTGTCCTGGGTGCCCGTGACCCCTCCCCCCCCCCTTTGTCAGATCATACATTTTTTCAATAGCCGCATAAGAATATTAGTGTGCCGTTTCTAGAACACATCAAGAAAACGTGGAAGAAACAGCAATAATGGAAGAGCCGGTTTCTAAGCTACCTAAAACTAGCAATGGTAATTTATTTTTTGTTACATAATGTACTCAGGCTGCCAGTCAGTGTGTGACCCCCCCCCTTGAAAAATCCTAGCTATGCCCCTGCACACTGAATATAGATATCACCTGTTGCATGCAGTTCTATCAGAAGCTGAAATGTGATACAGATATGTTGCAAGTTTAGGCCATGTTCGCCCAATAACCCTCAGGAGCGTAGCTGGGGGGGTCCTGGGGTGCCCGTGACCCCCCCCCTTGTCAGACAATACATTTTTTCAATAGCCGCATAAGAATATTAGAAAAGTGCCCACTGCAATTTTTCTAACATTTAAAAAAAAAAAAAAAAACTAGATTGTCACCGCAGTCTCATTAGGGTTTCTATAACCTTGTATGGACTTCCTGTGGTTTGGCCGCGAAAACCGAGTTCTGCGCAAGCACAACATGATCGCACTAGAAAGCATGGTCAAGCTGCCAGTGTAGCTGCAGTCTTTTTACTCGTAATTCGCGACTATTTCCTCTTGTGTTAATAATTCTCCATGTCAAAGCAAGCAAAACTTTCCTCCTTCTTTCGACGTGAAGAGAGGTAAGCAATTTCTCATCTCATTATCTCTAGCCGCTTTATCCTTCTACAGGGTCACAGGCAAGCTGGAGCCTATCCCAGCTGACTACGGGCGAAAGGCGGGGTACACCCTGGACAAGTCGCCAGGTCATCACAGGGCTGACACATAGACACAGACAACCATTCACACTCACATTCACACCTACGGTCAATTTAGAGTCACCAGTTAACCTAACCTGCATGTCTTTGGACTGTGGGGGAAACCGGAGCACCCGGAGGAAACCCACGCGGACACGGGGAGAACATGCAAACTCCACACAGAAAGGCCCTCGCCGGCCACGGGGCTCGAACCCAGACCTTCTTGCTGTGAGGCGACAGTGCTAACCACTACACCACCATGCCGCCCCGGTAAGCAATTTATTATATATATTTTTTCCCATCAAAGTTGCATTTTGTGGCTTTGAAGCTAAGTTTTAGGCCAAGTTTACATTAGACCGTATCTGTCTCGTTTTCTTCCCGGATGCACTGTCCATTTACATTAAAACGCCTGGAAACGGGAATCCGCCAGCGTCCACGTATTCAATCCAGATCGTGTCTGGTCCGGTGCTGTGTAAACATTGAGAATACGCGGATACGCTGTGCTGAGCTCTAGCTGGCATCGTCATTGGACAACGTCACTGTGACATCCACCTTCCTGATTCGCTGGCGTTGGTCATGTGACGCGACTGCTGAAAAACGGCGCGGACTTCCGCCTTGTATCACCTTTCATTAAAAAGAGTATAAAAGTATGAAAATACTGCAAATACTGATGCAAATACTGCCCATTGTGTAGTTATGATTGTCTTTAGGCTTGCCATCCTTCCACTTGCAAGTGGTAAGTGACGCGCATACCCGATATGCACTGAGAGCACACACACAGCGGCTCAGTCCCGAATTACTGCTCGTGCACTTCACTCACGCGCTCTGTGAGCTGCGCAGGGCCGGAGTGCGCACCCTCCAGAGGGCACTCGCTGTTCAGGGCAGAGTGATTTGGAGCGCAGAATGCCTGCGGAGCCGAGCGTATCCGTGTATTGGCGTTGCTGTGTGCATGTTAATTGTTTTAAAAACGTTAATCTGATGATCCGCTGATACGGTCTAATGTAAAACCCACCTTAGTGTGCCGTTTCTAGAACACAAACATCAAGAAAACGTGGAAGAAACGGCAATAATGGAAGAGCCGGTTTCTAAGCTACCTAAAACTAGCAATGGTAATTTATTTTTTGTTACATAATGTACTCAGGCTGCCAGTCAGTATGACCCCCCCTTTGAAAAATCCAAGCTACACCCCTGTTATACGGCTATTGAAAAAACTGTATGGTTCGACAAGGGGAGGGGTGTCACAGGCACCCCAAGACTCCCCCCACCTCCACCCCAGCCACGCCCCTGAGGGTTATTGGGCAAACATGGCCTAAACTTGCAACATATCTGTATCACATTTCAGCTTCTGATAGAACTGCATGCAACAGGTGATATCTATATTCAGTGTGTATGGTCCTAGCAGGTTTATAAACTAGTTTGAGATCATTTAAACACCACAACTAATCGATTAATCTTTGCTTTCACTATACAGGCCTAGGAGATGTAACCGAGCTGTGTAGAGACACCACACCGGCTCGGTTAGTATCTGAAGCCGGTTAGGTGCAAACTCAATCCCGAGGACTGCTGGCCATCATCCACACACAAACACCGAGGTTTCTGCACAATGCTTTCCTGAGAGAAGAAGATCAATTACCTGCAAACACGCGCCGAAACAACATGTTGCATTCACCGGTAATGAATGTATCCAAGTCGCCGCAACACTCCAACCCTGAGTGGGAGGAGGAGGAGGAGGAAGGGACTCGAACCGCTTTCAACTCTGTCTGACCAGCGATCAAATCAACTTGTCGCCATGGAGCGATCAAAGCAACCCGGATTCTATCAGTGCTGAGGTTATTGTGTTGAAAACCGGAACAATCAATGCAGCATTATTATTATTATTATTATTATTATTATTATTATTATTATTAGTGTCCCTCCTCCTCAGAATGCTGGCTGTTCTCCACCACGTCTACAGCCGGAATGGCTCGAGTCCCATCTGGGAAATGAAGCTTGTTTCAGCTTGTTCCCCATGACATGCAGGGTGAGGAGTTCTGCACTGTTGCGACACACTTTTTTTTTTTTTTTTTTGCTCAACAACATGGAAGGCAAAATACAAGACTTCCCAGTCTTACATCCTGTACATTACTTTAAAAAAAACAACAACAACAACAACAACACTAATGCTAGAAGCAGGTATTCTCTGTTAAAAGATACACCATCTAGGCTGTTTGCATGAGCATGCTAACAGTAGCCTAAACCCACCATAATAAACATCAAACACTTCCATCAAACACCCTCACTGAGGCAGAAACAACAGGAAAATAGCCTACGTTACTTCGCCATGCATTCGACGTGTTGCCTAGGAAAAGTTGACGAGTTTTTCTGTTTCAACACCGATTTCATCCCAGTGAGACACTTTCCCGTGGATCCGGGGCCCGTGGCGACATTCTAAACCTGTGACGTCAGCTCGGTGAGGGGCGCACGTGCTGCACCGTGCACTCAGTGTCCCATATTGGAGTGACAGATGGCGCCCATCCTCATCCACAGAAATAACAACCGGACACCAAAGGCGAAATAAATCCTTATTTGGCACAGAGGTGGTTTGATCTCTCTCTCTCTCTCTCTCTCTCTATATATATATATATATATAATAATATAGAAAGCTTCAAAAGACAACTTAAAACTTTTAAATTAAAATGTTTGACTTTTTTACCAGTCACACAATTGAGGGAACTTATATATATACACACTACCGTTCAAAAGTTTGGGGTCACCCAGACAATTTTGTGTTTTCCATGAAAAGCCACACTTTTATTTACCACCATAAGTTGTAAAATGGCGGCACGGTGGTGTAGTGGTTAGCGCTGTCACCTCACAGCAAGAAGGTCCTGGGTTCGAGCCCCGGGGCCGGCGAGGGCCTTTCTGTGTGGAGTTTGCATGTTCTCCCCGTGTCCGCGTGGGTTTCCTCCGGGTGCTCCAGTTTCCCCCAAAGACATGCAGGTTAACTTAACTGCTGACTCTAAATTGACCGTAGGTGTGAATGGTTGTCTGTGTGTCAGCCCTGTGATGACCTGGCGACTTGTCCAGGGTGTACCCCGCCTTTTGCCCGTAGTCAGCTGGGATAGGCTCCAGCTTGCCTGCGACCCTGTAGAAGGATAAAGCGGCTAGAGATAATGAGATGAGATGAGATGAGATGAGTTGTAAAATGAATAGAAAATATAGTCAAGCCATTTTTCTGGCCATTTTGAGCATTTAATCGACCCCACAAATGTGATGCTCCAGAAACTCAATCTGCTCAAAGGAAGGTCAGTTTTATAGCTTCTCTAAAGAGCTCAACTGTTTTCAGCTGTGCTAACATGATTGTACAAGGGTTTTCTAATCATCCATTAGCCTTCTGAGGCAATGAGCAAACACATTGTACCATTAGAACACTGGAGTGAGAGTTGCTGGAAATGGGCCTCTATACACCTATGGAGATATTGCACCAAAAGCCAGACATTTGCAGCTAGAATAGTCATTTACCACATTAGCAATGTATAGAGTGGATTTCTGATTAGTTTAAAGTGATCTTCATTGAAAAGAACAGTGCTTTTCTTTCAAAAATAAGGACATTTCAAAGTGACCCCAAACTTTTGAACGGTAGTATATATATATATATATATATATATATTAGTGCTGTCAAAGTTAACGCGATAATAACGCGTTAACGCGATCTCAATTTAACGCGATTAAAAAAATAGTGCCGTTAACGCAAATTCTAATTTGGCCCTGCAAGTCACCCGTAGTTCCTGTTGAGGCTTGTTGCGCGCTGCTTCAATAAGAGTACGTGTGAGTGATGGAGAAAGGCATAGACATATAAACATCCTCGTCGCCATATTGGATGGGGCAAAGTGGAGATTCTTCAACCGTCTCTGGTATAGCGTCTAGACAGTAGCCGATGATAAAGATGCCTCATTCATGTGCTGCGTTTAATTGTACCAACAGGTTTACCGTCCAAACAAGATCACATGGGATTACCTTTCACAGGTGAGACTGGAAAAATACTTTTCAATACTGTTCCTTCAGTCTTCAGTTTCCCAGCTCATCTCCACCGGGTAGGTATAGAGTTATAAGCAGTGAGAATTAGATAATACAGTGCCACACTATGATGAACGTTTTTGAACGTATGATGAATGTTATTTTTATGTTTTTTTTCTTCTTTTATGGTAAATACTTCTCTTCAAAAGAAACTAATGAAGAGTAAAATAAAACATTTTTTTTATTTTCACAGTGATATGCACTTTATTTTTCATCCCTTGGTTTTCTCATCTAATATGGAAGTTATGGATGTCAGTGGCTGTGACAAGACGTGTTATGCTCTGCAATAAAAAAAACAACAACATTGGTACAAAGCAAGCCCATTCACTTTTTTATGCTGATAAGAGAATTACAATGGTTTTTCATGTGACAAAAATGTGCGATTAAATTGTGATTAATCACGAGTTAACTATGACAGTCGCGACATTAATTGCGATTAAATATTTTAATCGCTTGACAGCACTAATATATATATATATATATATATATATATATATATATATATATATATATATAGTGGTGCTTGAAAGTTTGTGAACCCTTTAGAATTTTCTATATTTCTGCATAAATATGACCTAAAACATCATCAGATTTTCACACAAGTCCTAAAAGTAGATAAAGAGAACCCAGTTAAACAAATGAGACAAAAATATTATACTTGGTCATTTATTTTTTGAGGAAAATGATCCAATATTACATATCTGTGAGTGGCAAAAGTATGTGAACCTCTAGGATTAGCAGTTAATTTGAAGGTGAAATTAGAGTCAGGTGTTTTCAATCAATGGGATGACAATCAGGTGTGAGTGGGCACCCTGTTTTATTTAAAGAACAGGGATCTATCAAAGTCTGATCTTCACAACACATGTTTGTGGAAGTGTATCATGGCATGAACAAAGGAGATTTCTGAAGATCTCAGAAAAAGTGTTGTTGATGCTCATCAGGCTGGAAAAGGTTACAAAACCATCTCTAAAGAGTTTGGACTCCACCAATCCACAGTCAGACAGATTGTGTACAAATGGAGGAAATTCAAGACCATTGTTACCCTCCCCAGGAGTGGTTGACCAACAAAGATCATTCCAAGAGCAAGGCGTGTAATAGTCGGCGAGGTCACAAAGGACCCCAGGGTAACTTCTAAGCAACTGAAGGCCTCTCTCACATTGGCTAATGTTAATGTTCATGAGTCCACCATCAGGAGAACACTGAACAACAATGGTGTGCATGGCAGGGTTGTAAGGAAAAAGCCACTGCTCTCCAAAAAGAACATTGCTGCTTGTCTGCAGGTTGCTAAAGATCATGTGGATAAGCCAGAAGGCTATTGGAAAAATGTTTTGTGGAATATAACTTTTTGGTTTAAATGAGAAGCGTTATGTTTGGAGAAAGGAAAACACTGCATTCCAGCATAAGAACCTTATCCCATCTGTGAAACATGGTGGTGGTAGTATCATGTTTTGGGCCTGTTTTGCTGCATCTGAGACAGGACAGCTTGCCATCATTGATGGAACAATGAATTCTGAATTATACCAGCGAATTCTAAAGGAAAATGTCAGGACATCTGTCCATGAATCAAATCTCAAGAGAAGGTGGGTCATGCAGCAAGACAACGATCCTAAGCACACAAGTTGTTCTACCAAAGAATGGTTAAAGAAGAATAAAGTTAATGTTTTGGAATGGCCAAGTCAAAGTCCTGACCTTAATCCAATCAGAATGTTGTGGAAGGACCTGAAGCAAGCAGTGCATGTGAGGAAACCCTCCAACATCCCAGAGTTGAAGCTGTTCTGTACGGAGGAATGGGCTAAAATTCCTCCAAGCCAGTGTGCAGGACTGATCAACAGTTACCTGAAATGTTTAATTGCAGTTATTGCTGCACAAGGGGGTCACACCAGATACTGAAAGCAAAGGTTCACATACTTTTGCCACTCACAGATATGTAATATTGGATCATTTTCTCAATAAATAAATGACCAAGTATAATATTTTTGTCTCATTTGTTTAACTGGGTTCTCTTTATCTACTTTTAGGACTTGTGTGAAAATCTGATGATGTTTTAGGTCATATTTATGCAGAAATATAGAAAATTCTAAAGGGTTCACAAACTTTCAAGCACGACCATATATATATGGCGGCATGGTGGTGTAGTGGTTAGCACTGTCACCTCACAGCAAGAAGGTCCTGCGTTCGAGAACAGCAGCCGACTAGGGCCTTTCTGTGTGGAGTTTGCATGTTCTCCCCGTGTCCGCGTGGGTTTCCTCCGGGTGCTCCGGTTTCCCTCACAGTCCAAAGACATGCAGGTTAGGACACTTGGTGGCTCTAAATTGACCGTAGGTGTTAATGTGAGTGTGAATGGCTGTTTGTCTCTGTGTCAGCCCTGTGAAGACCTTGTGACTTGTCCAGGGTGTACCCCACCTCTCGCCCATAGTTACCTGGGATACGCTCCAGTTTGCCTGCGACCCTGTAGGACAGGATAAGCAGCTACAGATAATGGATGGATATATATATATATATATATATATATATATATATATATATATATATATATATAATTTATTCTATCCACATTCACTGGATATTAGCATTCACACACTCTGATTGGCTACTCTACTACTAGGCTATCAACTCATATACTGTGAGTAGAGAAAAACAAAATGGCTGAGCCTTTTGCTGAACCAACCAAGGACGAAATAAAAACTCTACTTGAAAACAACCCCAAAACACAAAATATGGAATGAAAGTATTTGATGGGAGGAATGTATCTTTCTTTAATTGTTCAAGAATTATTATTATCACATTTTTCACAAATTGCTACTCTCATTTTGCCGGTTTGTTTACATTCTTCATCTTTAAGCATTACATTTTGTTGATTTTTTTAGAGTGGTTCAAAAGCTCAAAGAAGTTTGAAAATTACATAACTGAAATGTCCAAGGATGAATTAAATAAATATCTAAAGCTATTCTGTACCTCAGCATGACAGCAAGACAGCACTTTCTACAAAAAAACTCAACACTAAAGTCAATTTGTGCAGCCATCGATAGGTTTTTAAGAAGTCCGCCTTGTTGGCTATCAGCTCATGTATGACTCGATTTCCTGGAATAATTGTTAAATATATATTGGATATATATATGTGTGTGTGTGTGTGTATCTGTGATGACCTGGCGACTTGTCCAGGGTGTACCCCGCCTCTTGCCCGTAGTCAGCTGGGATAGGCTCCAGCTTGCCTGCGACCCTGTAGAAGGATAAAGCAGCTAGAGATGATGAGATGAGATGAGATGAGAATTGTTAAATATATATTGGATATATATGTGTGTGTGTGTGTATCTGTGATGACCTGGCGACTTGTCCAGGGTGTACCCCGCCTCTTGCACGTAGTCAGCTGGGATAGGCTCCAGCTTGCCTGTGACCCTGTAGAACAGGATAAGTGGCTACAGATAATGGCTGGCTGGCTGGATGGATGGGTGTGTGTGTGTGTGTGTGTGTGTGTGTGTGTGTGTGTGTGTGTGTGTGTAAGGACATTGAGAATTTTTGGAATGCATGAGAAATAAATTATTATTAATTATTATTATTATTATTAATATAATGTAATTTTTTCCTTTTATTGAAAAAACCCCTATATATCCATTCCTGCATTTCAGTAAAACAAAAACTGAAGTGCAAGTCATCAGTAAAGAACCTCAGCAGTTAAACATCAGTATTAGTGGGGAAAAATGTACTCAAGTTGAGAAGTTCACCTATCTAGAAGGAACCATAACTCAATCTGGAACATGCACTGATGAAATACAGATCCACATTGGAAAAGTGTTAGGAACCTTCCAATCTCTCAATAAAATTTGGTCCTCCAACGATGTATGTTGCTCAACAAAAACAAAAACTGTAGATGAAAACAGACTACATACTTTTGAGATGACCTGCCTCAGAAAAATCATGGGGGTGACCAAACTTGACAGAATACAATCCCTGAACGAAAAAGAGCCAGTTATTGATAGAGTGGCTATTAAAAGACTGAAATATTTTGGCCACGTCAACTGAATGCTACCAACTAGGTACCCCAAAATAGCTATGCTTGGCAGTATACATGGCAACCGGCCTAGAGGAAGACCAGCAAAGATTGTGTCAAGGCAGACTGTGCCACCAGAAACCTTGACTCCCTTACACAAGCTGCAAGGCTAACTCAAGATAAGAAGATCTGGAACGCCATCATGAAGTGGAAGCCATCACACATCTCAGCGATGGCGTAGACGGCTTAGTCAGTCAGTCAGTCATAATGTATATTACAACCCCAAATCAGAAAAAGGTTGAGACAGTATGGAAAAAGCAAATAAAAAAAGAAAGCAGGGATTTCTAAATTTACTTTGACTTGTATTTCATTGCAGACAGTATAAACCAAAAACATTTCATGTTACATCTGGTCAACTTCATTTCATTTGTTAATATACATCCATTCTTGTGCTTCAGTCTTGCAACACATTCCAAAAAAAGTTGGGATAGGGCAATTTATGGCCAGTAATGAGGTAAAACAATTAAATAATGATGTGATTTGAAACAGGTGATGTTAACAGATGATTATAATCATGATTTGGTACAAAATCAGTATCCAGGAAAGACCTAGTCTTTGAGGAGCAAAGATGGACCGAGGATCTCCAGTTTGTCAACAAATGCATGAGAAAATTATTGAAATGTTTGAAAGCAATGTTCCTCAAAGAAAGATAGGAAAGGATTTGGATATTTCACTCTCCAGGGTGCATAACATCATGAAATGATTCAAGGAATCTTGAGAAATTTGAGAACACCTGTGATCTCCGATCCCTCTGGTGACACTGCATCAAGAACTGTCATTTGTCTATAGCTGATATAACCACATGGGCTTGGGATTACTTTGGCAAACCTTTGTCTAGCACTACAATACACAGTTACATCCAGTTAAAACTTTACTGTACAAAAAGGAAGCATTATATTAATTGTGTCCAGGAGTGCTTTCGACTTCTTTGGGCTTGAAAACATCTGGGATGGACCATCACACAGTGGAAATGTGTGATCTGGTCAGACGAATCAGAATTCCAGGTCTTTTTTTTGTAAGAAATGGACGCCATATACTCCGGACCAAAGACAAAAAGGACCATCCAGACTTAGCAACAAGTCCAAAAGCCAGGGTCTGTCATGGTATGGGATTGTGTCAGTGACTTTGGCAAAGGTAACTTACACTTCTGTGATGGCAGCATTAATGCAGAAAGGTACATTGAGATTTTGGAGCAACATATGATGCCTTCAAGACGAACATCTGGAAGAGTGACATCTTATCTCATTATCTCTAGCCGCTTTATCCTGTTCTACAGGGTCGCAGGCAAGCTGGAGCCTATCCCAGCTGACTACGGGCGAAAGGTGGGGTACACCCTGGACAAGTCGCTAGGTCATCACAGGGCTGACACATAGACACAGACAACCATTCACACTCACATTCACACCTACGGTCAATTTAGAGTCACCAGTTAACCTAACCTGCATGTCTTTGGACTGTGGGGGAAACTGGAGCACCCGGAGGAAACCCACGCGGACACGGGGAGAACATGCAAACTCCGCACAGAAAGGCCCTCATTGGCCACGGGGCTCGAACCCGGACCTTCTTGCTGTGAGGCGACAGCGCTAACCACTACACCACCATGCTGCCTGGAAGAGTGACATTCCAGGGATATTTCAACAAGACAATGCAAAACCACATTCTGCACACATTACAAAAGCATGGGTGTGGAAGAAGAGGGCGTCTGTCCCCAATAGAGAATGTGTGGCAAATTTTTGACGTGAAAAATGCAACAACAATGACCCCATATGAAGGGCTAGATGTCAGTTAACATAGGTCACTGCAGTGCAGAGAATAGACCACCACCCAAATTAGCTCTGGTCAGCAGCAGTCTTATGAATGTTAAGGGAGAAAGGGTGCTGACAAGTTCTGCATAGCAGCAGATGGGCTACAGACACTTATGACATACCTACAAGGTGATTTATAGTGTAGGTTTACCTGATAAAAGAACCAACAAACTTAGATACAACATAGTACCTAATAGTCACTCAGTCTGTAATAATCATATAATTTCAATCAAAATTTTAAGTTGCAACACAGAGAAGCAATGCTAGTTTTGGTAATTTCCTCATTTTGATTTACTTCCTTATTTTAGCAGCCAAGTGAATAACCTTAGGTCACTGATGCTCAGCCTATGATTACAGTGAACCATTATCACCTTAGAATACAGCTTGGAACTGGGTCACATGACACATTTCTGGAATGATCCAAAGGGGGTGTGTGTGTGTGTGTGTGTTGGGGGGGGGGTTATATGTAAAACATACTCCTCATTGGAGTAGGATTTTTTTTCCAATGATTGCTCAAATTATGGTTCAAAGGCTTGGAAACATGGTCGAGAATGCAATTTCACACCAACAAACAACTATACTGCAGTTGTTCTCCCCTCTTAGCTCAGCACTGGTTTTTCCCAACGTTTTTTTCTGAGAGGAGCCTCTCCAAGGATTCATGGAAGAAAAGTGAATCTGTTCACATCAAGAGGAAATGTCAGGGATATACCAGAATTCCTGGAATAATTCCAGACTATACTGGAGCCTCAAGGCTACACATCTTTATGCACATACAGTACAAATCTCAGATTATAAAGGTAGCTAATATTGCAGGTGATAATGTATTTAAAAGATTAAAATAGAAATTAAGGTAGGTATATGTAGATACACTGCCAGTCAAAAATGTAACACTGTATATTCATATTTTGTTTAAACTTCAAGAAAAGGCTTCCAGTTAAATGCTCTAGAATTAGAAAACCTAAGTAAGAAATAGGTATATGCATGAATTGAGAAATGTCTGTTACTTTTTATTTTATTGTTGAAAAATCTAGAGATATCTGGAAGAGGTTGAACTGACTGGTCTGGATCACTCTAATTAGGCACACAACATACTGTATAGAGTTGATACTAACTCTGTCTTATATCAACTGTATGACAAACCTAGGCTTACAGTACCTTCACAGTCTTACAGTAAATGCTTCACCAAACACTTGCTTTTAATAAAGCAAGTGAAATTAGAATCAGAGAGTGGTCAATGGATGGTTAAACGAATGAATCTTCACTAACTGCTTTATCTTAGTTGCAGTGGAGCCGAGGCCATTCCTGTTAACATTGGGCACATGGCAGTATGGGACACAATAAATACATATTTAAATAAATAAAAAAATGTGTGGTGTAGTGGTTAGCGCTGTCGCCTCACAGCAAGAAGGTCCGGGTTCGAGCCCCGTGGCCGGCGAGGGCCTTTCTGTGTGGAGTTTGCATGTTCTCCCCGTGTCCACATGGGTTTCCTCTGGGTGCTCTGGTTTCCCCCACAGTCCAAAGACATGCAGGTTAGGTTAACTGGTGACTCTAAATTGATCGTGGGTGTGAATGTGAGTGTGAATGGTTGTCTGTGTCTATGTGTCAGCCCTGTGATGACCTGGTGACTTGTCCAGGGTGTACCCCGCCTTTCGCCTGTAGTCAGCTGGGATAGGCTCCAGCTTGCCTGCGACCCTGTAGAACAGGATAAAGCGGCTAGAGATAATGAGATGAGATGATATATATATATATATATACACTATATTGCCAAAAGTATTTGCTCACCCATCCAAATTATCGGAATCAGGTGTTCCAATCACTTCCATGGCCACAGGCGTATAAAATCAAGCACCTAGGCATGCAGACTGTTTTTACAGTTTGGAGCTGGCCCCTTCCTCTTCCAACATGACTGTGCACCAGTGCACAAAGCAAGGTCCATAAAGACATGGATGACAGAGTCTGGTGTGGATGAACTTGACTGGCCTGCACAGAGTCCTCACCTCAACCCGATAGAACACCTTTGGGATGAATTAGAGCGGAGACTGAGAGCCAGGCCTTCTCGTCCAACATCAGTGTATGACCTCACAAATGTGCTTCTGGAAGAATGGTCAAAAATTCCCATAAACACACTCCTAAACCTTGTGGACAGCCTTCCCAGAAGAGTTGAAGCTGTTCTAGCTGCAAAGGGTGGACCGACGTCATATTGAACCCTATGGATTAGGAATGGGATGTCACTTAAGCTCATATGTGAGTCAAGGCAGGTGAGCAAATACTTTTGGCAATATAGTGTATATATGATAGACACTTGTTTATTTTTTTCTTATTTAATTGTCAATATTGGACCATCATGCACCATTGGTTCTTCACTTATGCCCAGGTCAGACGGCAGGCTGCAACTAGTTTTCAACTACTTGTGTCTACCTGCGATAACAAAATCGTAGGTAGACGCAAGACTGGTCTTACGTTGACGCACGATGACGCAGATAATGACAGAGTGTTGCAGAGGGTCTTTAGTAGAGGCAGGTTGATGCAAGTGGATCACGATCTGTTTGCATTTCAGCTGCGATTCACTGCTGGTGCATATAGCAGGTTGACTCATGTAGAGGCAGGCGGTCGTGCAACGCTTGAGCAACCAATCGCAAGTTGAAGCAGGTAGTGGCAGCTCAACGCAGGCTGACGCAGGGGAGCACAAGTCTTTAGAGATGGCTGAGATGCATCGCAGGTAGATGCAAACTGCACCTGCAAATAGTTTACAACAACCTGCGAGCAGTCTTATGGCCTTATATTTTTTAAAGGTTTTCTGTACGCTGTGTCTAGCTG
This sequence comes from Neoarius graeffei, assembly GCF_027579695.1. Taxonomy (NCBI): domain Eukaryota; kingdom Metazoa; phylum Chordata; class Actinopteri; order Siluriformes; family Ariidae; genus Neoarius; species Neoarius graeffei. The sequence continues at coordinate 71,758,111 of NC_083569.1, read as the reverse complement.
CATCTGCTTCCAACTGGTTGCGTCCTGTTGTAACTAGTTGCAAGACTAGACTCAACCAGTCATAACCAGATGCAGCTAGATGCCAGGTCCGAACACGGGGTATAAATAGATGGTGGAAGCCACCTCCCTACCCCGTGCGATTTGCAGGTGGTGGTGCGATTGCTTGTGCAATTACTTGCTACTCGTCTCAAGCAGAGGCAAGCAGACACAAGTAGTAGTAGGCAGGATAAATAATGGAAATAGTGAGACGCAGAGCTATATTGCGTCAAATCTTATCAAATCGCAGACTATTTCCAAGGGACTTCTGCTTCCACTCTTTAACACTCGCAGGTAGATGCAAGTAGAAGCAACCAATCACGCATCTGATCATGCAACGCTTGCACGATTCACTCTGCAACACCCTGCGATTGGCACAGATTCAGCTTAAAAACTCTGCGTCTTGCAGTATGTCTGACCAGAACAAAGGATTTGATGCAAAACGCCTGCGTCCACCTGCAATCAGTCACCACCCAACCGATCGCAGGTCGCAGGATGTGTCTTTCTGCTGTCTGACCTGGGCATTACTGTAGGGCTGAGGAATTGTCTCAGGCCCAATCGGACACTGCCCTCTCTTTGTGTGACTGAGTGAATAAGGTCCTGCTATTAGCACTGATTTCTCTTCAGCTTCATTTATTATTAAAAGGAGTATGACATTACCTTCCATTAACAAAATCCTTTAATGAAATTACTCCTAAAACAGTTTACACTATACTAGGAGGAAATATTACTGTATATATACAAGGAAATAAAAAATATATATTTCACAAATACACATAAATGTCTTAATACAAATACTAATATAAAATCGTGAATAAATATACATACTCCCATTTACAGTTTAATAATAGCATAATTATAATTTGATTCTAAAAATTTGACTTCATTAGTTGTAAGACTTGATGGCTGAAAGGGCAACAGCCTTGAAATTGTTTTTGTTTACTTCATTAGTTATTGGTAAATTGTTCCATGTTACTACTGTCCTTGGATAAAAGGAGTATTTATAAACATTATTAGATACACTAAGTTGGTGGAAAGGACGACTGTTTGGTAATCTGGTAGCTCTTGTTATTTGATGCACCTCAGGAGGGAAGCTGATGCCAACATGTCCCATCAAAATGTTGTAGAACATGCTTGTTTGGAAGAGGAGTCTATGATCTTCGAGGGAATCCCAGCCAAGACGTTCAATCAATGGTGAAATGTGACTGAAATATGGTGATTCGTTGAAAACAAATCTTGCAGCTCGGTGTTGGACCATTTCAGTGTGGTTGATGTTCTGTTTGGTGTAAGGATTCCAGGCACTACAAACATATTCAAGTTTTGGATGCACCAGGGTATGGTAGGCTGTGTCCTTGACTTTTGGATTACAACCTCCAACGCAGGAGCCCGAGGGTAGAATTTGCCTTCTTGCAAATGTTATTGACATGTTCTTCATTCCAACACAACTTCTCTGATATGGTGATTCCAAGATATTTTGTTGCATTAACTGTAGAGATCAAATGGCCATTTACGGTAGAAAATAGCTGAATATGGTTGGAAAACTTAGTTGATTACAAAGATAAACTATATATGAAATATCATTATTAGCAAGAAAAAATAAGAAAAGGCTCTTAAATTCTCATCTCATCTCATTATCTCTAGGCGCTTTATCCTTCTACAGGGTCGCAGGCAAGCTGGAGCCTATCCCAGCTGACTACGGGCGAAAGGCGGGGTACACCCTGGACAAGTCGCCAGGTCATCACAGGGCTGACACATAGACACAGACAACCATTCACACTCACATTCACACCTACGGTCAATTTAGAGTCACCAGTTAACCTAACCTGCATGTCTTTGGACTGTGGGGGAAACCGGAGCACCCGGAGGAAACCCACGCGGACACGGGGAGAACATGCAAACTCCACACAGAAAGGCCCTCGCCGGCCCCGGGGCTCGAACCCAGGACCTTCTTGCTGTGAGGCGACAGCACTAACCACTACACCACCGTGCCGCCGGCTCTTAAATTGATTAGTGAATTCATTGTGGAGTTTACACCTCATAATGTAACCACATCGAAACCCTCTTTTCTCTACTTTTCCCATGACCGTGGAGTACTTGTCACTTATGGCTGATTCATGGGTTTCTACATGGCCTTTTTCACTTTCCAACTTTTTTTTTTTTTTTTACTATTCTAAGAGCCTGAAGAGGCAATGAATAGTGTATTATTCATGCTTCATGACACATACTCATATACATACACACACATGCTTGTCTTACTATCCTTGTGAGGATAATAAATAGTAAAGAAACAGTTAATAAATAGTATGCATGCACTTAAATCTGGCCATAATGTTTACCTCAGGAATCTAAAAGACACCGTATGGCTCTTTTAGGTTTCTTACCCCCTTTTCCTTTTTTTTTTTTAATAAAAGCTGCAGTTATTCCAAATCTGTTTTCTTTGTGGGGATATGTCTCCCTACCAAGATATAAAAACAAAATGCACACACACTTCTACATAATGCTCCTACATTCCACTCTATCAAAGGAAGCTTGTTTTCAGTATTTCTCTCTATTGTTTTTCTTGTGAAGGTTTTTTTTCCATGTTTCTGCCTTTTGTCACCTTCCTAAAGAGGACAAACAAACTCCCCTCTCCACCTCAGCCCTGCCGGATAGCCTTTGTATATGTCCTTATATGTCCATGACAGCTTCAACAGGAAGAAGCAGTTTATCATGGCTGCAGTTATTGTTTTAACAGCTGCAATAGTGGTGTTTTTCCATTATATAAACTAATGTATAAAATAAAATAAAAAATGAACCTTTTCCTGGTTTGTGGTTTTTATGTCTTTGTTAGTTGCATTTCTGGTTGCTCGGATTGTTGGATTGGTGCACAGCGCAATTTTATTTTTATATAATCAGGGTTTTGTAGTGGTCAGTTAATCAGCCAAAATATAACTGCATTCATTTTTTATTTAATACGAAACATTATATTAGACTATTTGACTGAGAGCTGACTGTACATTAATGAACCATTTTTAACCATTAAATAGACTCTATCTAGATACTCAAGAGTCACAAAAGATTCCATTTTTTATTTTTAATCTAAGACTAGGTTTTAACTACATACGTAAAATCTGAGTAACTGATTAGGAATGTTTTATTTCTTCATCGTGCATAAGGTTCATACACAGTTGTTGACCTGCAGCAGAATTACACACAAGAGATAGATTTACCCTACCCAGGGAATAAGAGAGTGCTGTGAGACACTAGGTGAGAGACAAAGCTCTGGATAAAAGTGGTGCTGCTGCCAGTCAGAGAGACTGTGCAGTTTCCGCTAATTTGTGAACCTCCTTCAGTAATGTTCTCACTTTTCCTCGGCCACCCCCTCTCTTCCGTTATTCGCACAATGCCTGGAAGTAGCCTAGACCCACATCTCCTTATTTTTTTTCTTCTTCTGTTGTTTTCTTTCTCTCTTTTTTTCAGCCTCCCTCTCAAACAATATACACAATTGATTCTGGGCTCCATCAAAACAAACATGAAAACAAAGACACACATGCACTTTACACCCCAATCTAAAAGATACTTCCGAATAATGTTAGTGCATTGGCTATATGTTTATTTAAATCACAAGTTTCAAAATCACACATTTATTTTCTTATTGGTAAGAATTTACTATTGACTTGAATTTCAATTTCACCATATTTTAAGTGAATTTTACTGGTTATAAAATTAGCCTATCTGCACTAGTGGCAACTAAGGTTCTGTTGCAGAAAATACAGAGGGAAAATTATTGGTCACAGAAGTTAGTAGTTTCTGACCTAGGATTTTGCCCACATCAGCAGCAGCAATGTGAAATCAGTGTGCCAACAGTAGTTGCGCAAACCACCTACACTCACTGAGCACTTTATTATGAATATCAGGTAGTCACCTGGAATGCTTTTCAATTAACAGGTGTGCCTTGTCAAAAGTTAATTAGTGCAATTTCTTGCCGTCTTAGTGCATTTGAGATCAAACATCCATTATCTGTAGCTGCTCATTCTGTACAGGGTCGCGGGCAAGCTGGAGCCTATCCCAGCTGACTATGGGCGAGAGGCGGGGTACACCCTGGACAAGTCGCCAGGTTATCGCAGGGCTGACACATAGATACAGACAACCATTCACACTCACATTCACACCTATGGTCAATTTAGAGTCACCAGTTAACCTAACCTGCATGTCTTTGGACTGTGGGGGAAACCGGAGCACCCGGAGGAAACCCACGCGGACACGGGGAGAACATGCAAACTCCACACAGAAAGGCCCTCGCCGGCTGCTGGGCTCAAACCCAGAACCTTCTTGCTGTGAGGCCACAGCGCTAACCACTACACCACCGTGCCACCCGAGATCAAACAGTAAATAATAAAAATAAATAGCCTAGTTCAACAGCTGTAGTATTTGTGTATTATGTCAAGAACTGCTCAACTAAGCAAAGAGAAATGACATCTATCATTACTTTAAGATGGGCGGCACGGTGGTGTAGTGGTTAGCGCTGTCGCCTCACAGCAAGAAGGTCCTGGGTTCGAGCCCCGGGGCCGGCGAGGGCCTTTCTGTGCGGAGTTTGCATGTTCTCCCCGTGTCCGCGTGGGTTTCCTCCGGGTGCTCCGGTTTCCCCCACAGTCCAAAGACATGCAGGTTAGGTTAACTGGTGACTCTAAATTGACCGTAGGTGTGAATGTGAGTGTGAATGGTTGTCTGTGTCTATGTGTCAGCCCTGTGATGACCTGGTGACTTGTCCAGGGTGTACCCTGCCTTTCGCCCATAGTCAGCTGGGATAGGCTCCAGCTTGCCTGCGACCCTGTAGAAGGATAAAGCGGCTAGAGATAATGAGATGAGATGAGATTACTTTAAGATGTGAAGTGTCTTTTAATTAATAAAAATAAAGAAAAAACACTGAAATAGAAGGTGGGTCCAACCTATTGACTGGTACTGTACAACAGCAGAAGACCATGTTGGGTTCCACTTCTATCAGCCAAGAACAGAAAGCTGAGGCTGCAGTGGGCACAGACTCACAAAAACTGGACAGTTGAAGAATGGAAAAATGTAGCCTGGTCTGACGAATCATGATTTCTGCTGAGGCATATAGATAGTAGGTTCAGAATTTGGTGCTAGCAGCATGAAACCACTGACCCAAACTGTATAATGTCAACAGTTCAGACTGGTGGATATGGTGTAATGGTGTGGGGAATGTTTTCTTGACACACTTTAGGCTCATTAATACCAATCAATCATTCCTTGAACACAACCTATTTAAGTATTGTTGCTGATCATGCGCATCCCTTCATGGCCACAATTTACCATCTTCTAATGGCTATTTCCAGCATAATAATGAACCATGTCACAAAGCAAACGTAATCTCAAACTGATTTCATGAACACATGACAATGAAATCAGTTTTCTTCAGTGACCTTTTCAGTCACTGGATCTGAATCCAAAAGAAGACCTTCGGGATGTGGTAGAACAGGAGATTTGCAGCATGAAAGTGCATCTGAAAAATCTGCAGGAACTGTGTGATGCAATCATGTCAACACGGACCAGAATCTCATCTCATTATCTCTAGCCTCTTTATCCTGTCCTACAGGGTCACAGGCAAGCTGGAGCCTATCCCAGCCGACTACAGGCAAGGTACACCCTGGACAAGTCGCCAGGTCATCACAGGGCTGACACATAGACACAGACAACCATTCACACTCACATTCACACCTACAGTCAATTTAGAGTCACTAATTAACCTAACCTGCATGTCTTTGGACTGTGGGGGAAACCAGAGCACCCGGAGGAAACCCACGTGGACAACGTGCAAACCCCGCACAGAAAGGCCCTCGCCGGCCACGGGGCTCAAACCTGGACCTTCTTGCTGTGAGGCGACAGCACTAACCACTACACCACTGTACCGCCGACCAGAATCTCATCTCATTTTCTGTAGCTGCTTTATCCTTCTACAGGGTCGCAGGCAAGCTGGAGCCTATCCCAGCTGACTACGGGCGAAAGGCGGGGTACACCCTGGACAAGTCGCCAGGTCATCACAGGGCTGACACATAGACACAGACAACCATTCACACTCACATTCACACCTACGGTCAATTTAGAGTCACCAGTTAACCTAACCTGCATGTCTTTGGACTGTGGGGGAAACCGGAGCACCCGGAGGAAACCCACGTGGACACGGGGACAACATGCAAACTCCGCACAGAAAGGCCCTCGCTGGCCATGGGGCTCGAACCCTTACCTTCTTGCTGTGAGGCGACAGTGCTAACCACTACACCACCGTGCCGCCCCCGACCAGAATCGCAAAGGAATATTTCCTACATCTTGGGGAAGATGCTATGAAGAATTGAGGCTGTTTTGAGAGCAAAGTGGAGGCCTTGCTCAGTATTAGTATAGTGTTCTAAGATTGTATTTCTGCCATGTGGCCATATAATGACCATATATCTTCCTTTCCAATGGAAATGTGTCCAATTCCATTCTCAAGAACCTCTCAAGAGTATTGAGACCATAAGGCACATGGGATTTCAGTGCATTTCCCAAATAATAAGTATATAAGGACAAGGAATATACAGAATATAGAGAAATTCTGTCGTGTATTTAAATTCACTACAGAAGTTCAGTTTGATCTGCCATACTGAATTTAGTACAATAATTTTGCAAAATTTTGCAAAAAAAGATTTTGTGTTTGTGCAGAACTGAACTAGTAAGACAATACACACAATACAATACATATGCATATACACGACTGTAAAGATGCTGTGCTGGCTGCTGACCATGGAATTTTTTTTTTAATAAAACATGCAATCCTATCAAACACAAGAACTACAATAAAGGATATACTGTATGACCATACAGTATCTATCTTATAATGCTATATGTAACTGAAAACGTGCCAGAACCTCTCCATGAACTATGTAGTCTATTCAAAATGAGGTAACTTCCCATTTGTTTTCAACCTATTGGAGACCTACACAGGCCCCATATCCCCGTTCTCATTCTCCGCTGAACCTTATTGACGGATGTCCTGTGCAAGCGTTTCATGCCTGGCTCACTATGAGCGTGTGTGTGTGTGTGTGTGTGTGTGTGTGTTGCTCACAGGAAGCATTGAGGAGATGTGGAGGTTGTAGGGGGCGGAGAGGGTGTTCCATGGTTCCTGTACATCTGTGTGGTGCATTTCTCTGGGTGTTGTTTTTCAGTCATGAAAGAAGGGTATTACCCCGTATCATTTTTTCACTCTCCTGTTTCCTTCCTCACTATGCCCATAACAAGGGCCATGAAGCACACAGACACACTCACAAATTCATAAAGTCACAGGAAACCAGACTGATATGGCTGACAGCTCGTGTCAGCAGTCTGAGCAGGGTGTGTAATCTTGCTTCACCCACTGACCTGGCAGCAATTATGCACAGGATTTTCTAGTCTGAGGGCAGGACCCGGATCAAAGAACAAGAGTCAGCCAGAGTAAATTTCAGAATATTATCTGTGATGTTTTAGACAAGCATTAGTCCTGGAACAACGTTCAAACTCTATAGTTTTTTAGTCAAGCTGAAAGATGTCATTTCCTCATATCAAATGATATCATTCTTCAGACATAACTGAAAAGACATGTACTGTATATAGTGTAGCAGTCATGCTCTCTGCAATAATGTGAGATGTCCTAAAATTAGATTATTGGTTAAATTTATAGAATCCAGATTTCACTATGTAGCATATGAAGAAATACTGTGATTTGCTGTTTCTGGTTTTCCTCAGTATTTAACAATTCTGGGAAAGATGCTGGCTTCATGTGAAGATGAAGATACAGGCTTCACGTGCAACAGAGAAGGTGTGCTCCATATTTAATCACCTTGACTGAATATATTTTTGGTGGCACAATTAAAAGAGAAATGCATTGGATTTATGTAAAATAATTTTACATGAAACAGTTTTTTTAAGGTTATTTTAGGTTCAGAATATTTGCCTTATTGCCATGGCGTAATGGTTAGAGAAGCAGCTTTAGAACCAAAAGGTTGCTGGTTTGATTCCCTAGACCAGCAGGAATGGCTGAAGTGCCCTTGAGCAAGGCACCTAACCCCAGGCTGCTCTGGGTAATGTTGTACATCGCTCTGGATAAGAGTGTCTGCCAAATGCCATTATTGTAATATGTATTTATTCGGTTGTTTTTACATTACCAATAGCCCTAATTGACTTGCCAAAAGAAATGCAAGGTAACATGCAATATGTGGTTTTTAGCTGAGGTGTATAAAACGTTCTGGTATCAACTGTAACTTCAATAAATCATAAATAATGTTATCTAAAGTAATACGGTATGTTTGTTTCTTTAAATGTTAGCTAAATACACACTAATGTTTATTCATTCCATGGCTAAGTGTACAAAATGTAGCAACAGTTAAATTACAATATGCTTCTAAATGACGATAACTTACTGAACTCTGGTCTCTACATGTAAAAATAGGAACTCCAGGTTCAGTTGATTTTGCTTATTAACAAGCACAAATGTTAATTTTATTTATGGATGTGATAAATGCTGGTTTATGTAGGTGTTGATTATTTGGCTTATTTTTTAAATATAAATGAATACATGTGTCATTTACTTTGTTAATTAATGCATCAACTCATATCGGTTAAGGGAAACTTAATGGAAAGAATTACTGATATGTGTTTAAACAGCATGATGTTGTTTCACTGGTCCATAAATCTACCATAATACAGGGCAGATTGAGAAATTGAGTGGTCTGTAAAAATCTTTTGGTCTTTTTGTTGTAGTTCCTGTGTCCTGAAGGGAGTCAAACCCAGTTGTGGAGGTTTGCTTTGGTTAAGAGAACTCCTGGACAGTGTTATTGGACCTTGTGACCCACTGACAATGCATGTGTGCCCACGCACAAGCACACAAGCACGCACCCATACACCCTGCTGTTTAACCACTCACACACACTAACACATATTCTGCATAAACCCACCCACACAAATAAACAGGTAGGCTACAGATCTAAAACAGACAACCTTCCTTTCCTGCCATCACTTTACATTGGAGGCAGGTAAAACAGAAAAGGTTCAAATAAACAACTATAAATACCTGACACACATTGGGGTCTGATTTCTTTTCCTGTGGCTCTTCCAATGCATGCGTGGGCTGCCTGGGGAAAGGGAAACAAAGATCCAGAAAGGTATTATGTTTTTGCCCTGATTTGAGGCCAGTTTTAGTGAATCTATTGTCATGGTTTACAGTCAGCATGAAAGGTTTGAGAAGCTGTTCCCAGGTCAGTGTAAATAGAATGTCTTCTACCAACACAGGAAATGAACAGCCCAGCCACATGGAACTTCCTGCCTTACATTATAAAGGATCTCCTCCTTCCATTTGCCCCAGCCAGTTGTAATAAACATCTGAGAAGAGAGCACAGAAGTCTGTGTGTGTGAATTGGCAGTGGTAGAGAGGGGTTACAAAGACACGGTGGTGTGTGTTCTCGTCCCTGCTGGTCGGGGTGAGTTTACTATTAATATATTTTAAATATATTTCTTCATTTTTAATATCTTGGATTTGTGTAGTTCCATGAGTATCTTTTGAATCCTGAATACACCTTATAAAGAATGTTACGAGATGTACACCTTTTATTTTTTAAGGTTAATGGATAATTTAGTGCTTTTACATGAAGCTGCAGTGAAATGTTTTAAGGGCCCTTCAGGTGTGGAGAGTCATTGATTGGTGCTTTCAGAATGAATGCATGACTGTCTGGTTGTATTGAATCCTGCATAACTTTTCAGTATTGGTTTATTTCATGATATGCTTTGCAATTTGTTTTTTTTTCTGTGAAAACTATGGGACTTTCTAAGCTTTTAATGAGTGACTTGCTGAAATAGGCAGTGATCACTTTAGCATCAATTTCACATTCATTATATAGAACAGATAACATTTGTACTTTTTTAAATTAAAGCATTCCAAATTAAGTTATTAGGGAATTAGAGAATGCACTGATTTGAGATTCGATTAATTGTCTCTCTGTTGGTAGGTACGAGTAGGGAGCTGGTCTCCCCAAACAGATCCATCTAGAACTTTCTCTTCTCGACATTTCTAATACAGGGTAAGAAAGTCAAGATAACTTTATTCATTCTCTGAAAATGTGCAAAACTGAATAAGTAGTGTGTTGTAAATTGAGATTATATACTTATCTTCCTGTAATAGACAATGAGCAAAATGCAGCTGGCTAAGGAGGATTATCAAGGCTCCACCACATGTGACTTGGTGGTGGAGGTGCAGGGATATGTGAAGGAGTTCACACGCCACTCCAATGATGTTCTGCTCAATTTAAACGAGCTACGGCATCGCAACATTCTGACTGATGCCACACTTCTGGTGGGCAGTGCCCGGCTGCACGCCCACTGTGCAGTTCTCATAGCATGCAGGTCAGTTTGCAGGCATCACCAGGACACGTGTGCTTTCTCTCATCCTCCCTCCCATCTTTCTTCCCTTTCCCACTTTCCTCCCTCTGTTGATCCTGTTTTCAGAAAAACGCCTTATTGTTTGAAGATGGTTATGTCATTCTTTACTCTCCTGAGGCCATTTATATCTGTATATGTTTCCCTCATCATTTTCACCCCAAGTTTATTTTTTAAGGAAATCTGTATAGACTACTTTCTGAATGTATGTTTCTTATATTTTAAGTCTTTTTTTTCTTTTTACTTTATTTGATATATTTGAATGTCCAAATCCTGAAATCCAGGCTTGTTTATCTCCACTGATTTCCTTCATGCTTTTTGTCTTCAAACTTTGAGGTGGTCAATTGCATTTTGTGTCTTTCTTTCCTATGACCTTATGATGACTCTGTCTGTCTGTCTGTCTCTCTGTTACTGCCTTGTATCTCTTTCCTCTCAGTGGCTTCTTCTATTCCTTGTTCTCCCGCCACAAGACCGGTGCTGTGGGAGAACGAGGGGTTTCCCTGTCTCTCCCGGAGGGGCTTGATGTGGGCAGTGTGGCATTGCTGCTGGACTTCATGTACACCTCCCGCCTTCCCCTCAGTCCTGGCACTGCGCCTGGTGTACTCGCCGCTGCCACCTACCTACAGATGGAGCATGTTGCTGACACCTGCCGAGCTTTTTTACAGAAGAGGTGAAACTTGGAGCTACCTTACAGCTGTTCAAAACAGCATACAATTTTTTTTGTTTGTTTTTTTTGGTAAAATTGTCCTTAATAATGGTGAGGCTTGCAGCACATACAGTACCAGTCAAAAGTTTGGACACACCTACTTATTCATCGTTTTTTCTGTATTTTGACTATTTTCTACATTGTAGAACAATACTGAAGACATCAAAACTATGAAATAACATATGGAACAGATATGGAATTATGTAGTAAACAAAAAGTGTTTAAAAGACAAAATTATGTTTCATATTTTAGATTCTTCAAAGTATCCACTGTTTACCTTGATGACGCTTTACACACTATTGGCATTATCTTAACCAGCTTCATAAGGTCGTCACCTGGAATGCTTTTCAATTAACAGGCGTGCCTCATCAAAAGTTAATTAGTGCAATTTCTTGGCTTCTTAATGCATTTGGGATCAAATAGTAAATAATAAAAATACAGTAAATAGCCCTATTCCACAACTGTAGTAATCCATTTTAGATCAAGAACTGCTCAACTAAAGCGAAACAACATCCATCAATACTTTAAGAAATGAAGTGTCTTTTAATTCATAAAAAAAAACAAGTAAAACCATTGAATTAGAAGGTGTGCCCAAACTTTTGACTGGTACTATATGTATGCATTTAGTGATGCATAACACTGGAATGCATAGATGACACAGTGGTATTCTAATGTTTAAGTTATGGTGTGTTTGCTGTAGACTGTGGAAAGCTGAACCATTCTGTCCCTTGCAGTGAAAAAGTCTGTGTAAGCCCTCCTCTGGTGGACCTGGCATCCAGAAACACCCATGTTAGTTTCACAGTTATCCCTGGTGGCAGATCACCTCCAGCCCATCCCTCTTTCTCCTCCTCCCCTTCCAGACCTGCAGTGGACATGGAGGAACCCCACCCTGCCCGAGCCAGGTGAGAGAGGGGGAAGGGAAGAAAGGGTTAAATAGCAAGTGAAATGGTTGAACTATATGAGCAACCAATAATAACATCCTGTATTTGAATTTCACATTTGCTATATTATATTATACTGTTGGGTCCTATGTAGGGTTCCTGGAGAGAGCTCAGCTTCATTAGAGCCAATGATATGCCAAAGTCCTGCTCCCAGCTCTGAATCACCAGCCTTATCTCCAAACACTCCATCTCCAGGCAGTCCCTGTCAGTCCAGAGGTCAACCTAACTCACCAGCTGAGTCCAGTGGTTGTAGTCTTTCCCCTAAGCTAAAGGTATGTTGACACTGTCTCTGAGTGTTTATATGTGGCCATGTATTTAAGTGTGCTTAGCTTATGTAGTTAGATAATTTTATATTCAAAAAGTAAAAGGGCTAAATGTTTTTGTGTACTGATGCTATAGGAAGGTCAAGGCATCGCATTTGCTATGGAATATTAATGTGTGTGTGTGTGTGTGTGTGTGTGTGTGTGTGTGTGATATTTCTTTACAGCCACGTTCTGAATCCAGACCTAATCCTGACCCTAAGGCTTGTAACTGGAAGAAATATAAATATATTGTCCTCAATCCTCTCTGTGCTACGCCCATTAAAGAAGAAGGTCCAGGGGAGGAGCAGCACACTTTTGACCACTCCTCCTCCTCCTCTAGTGATAAGCCAGATGTAACACCCAAACTGTCCAATGAGGCATGGTCAACAGCTGGACATGGCCTAAATGATATGTAAGTTCAATTAAGTGATGGAATTCGTAACACATCTCTTCATATTTATACATATTATAATCATCTTTTATAGTTGTAATGTCAGAGTCACACATAGAATATTTGCTAACTGAAAACTAAATGCCAGCTTATACGTTGGTGCTCATAAAATGGTAATAGTAAGATGCAAAAGAGCAAAAAACTATTTTGACAAATCAATTTTTTTTTTCAGACAAACACCCTTCACAGCCTACCATGGACTCTCACCACACACAGCAGACACTTACACGGGACCGCCAACAGCTGTTGCCCAGGGTAACAGCGTTTAGCACAGTCTTTATTTCTAATAAAAAAATAATGCTTACTCAGCTGAAGCTAAAAAAAGATTTTGTCATGGATGTGTTAATTATGTATAGTTCATTGTGTTCATATAAAATGTTTAAAAATAACAATGTCTGGGATCTATCTCTGTCCCTAGACCTCTGCTCTCTGTATCAGCGCCCATGCCACCCTGTGTTAGATGGCGCCAAACAGAATACCCATCCTTTTGAGAAGCTTCCAGTCAAGCTTGAGACTCACTCCCCAGTGATTTGTTATTCGGGAACTCAAGGGAGCACAAAGCCTACCTGCTCAGGTAAGGTGGCTACTTCTCAGACAAGCTCAGTGTGACATAGAGTATTATAAAGTGACATTTACTTGTACATTTACATTTATGGCATTTAGCAAATGCCCTTATCCAGAGTGACTTACAGAAGATAATTGTCACATTTTCACATACAAACTCTAAAGTATTTCAATTAACTTCAGCTGTTCTGCCTGTGATCTGTGTTTCTATAGGAGAAAAGCCATACCGCTGTCATGTGTGTGGGGCACAGTTTAATCGTCCAGCCAATTTGAAGACTCACTCCCGCATTCATTCAGGAGAGAAGCCGTATCGCTGTGATACCTGTGGTGCTCGATTTGTCCAGGTAATGAACAAGACTCATGTGCTACAGTGTAGTTTAAATAAGCTTAACCCTTTGATGCAAAACATATGCACACCCCTTCTAATGCACAACATGGGTCAAAAATGACCCGCATTCATTTTCCAGGTTATTTCATGCTGACTGAGTTTTTCTTTGCTCTATCTTTTGAAATCAATTTATTTTATGATTGAATATTCCAAGTATTCTTTAAATATCTTGTTTTTAATTACCACAAATCATTAATTTAATTTTTTTCTTTCCTACTTTATGAACAAAAATACTTTTTATATTACTACACATGAGTCATCCAAGTGTGATTTAAAATTAAATGTCTTAATACTATAATAATAATTTGTTTCAAGTAATTACTTTAGCAGTGAATGGAGCCAGTTATTTATTTATTAACTATGTAGTTAGCTAAGCCAACTACAATAAAATTAGCTAACTAAAGTAGAATGTCAACAGCTCGGTAGCTAATAGTAATTACTTGTAACTTTCTGACAAGTAATCTACTCACTCTCAAGGTAACCTAAACATAATCAATTTTTTTCTAAGGTAATGTTAGAACAATTGAAAAACATTACTTACACGTATTAGATGGGCAAAGGGCGCTGTGCTGTGAAATGCCTGACACAAGCACAATTCACAGTTCCCACCAAACGCTGTAGTAAATGCATGCGGGTTGTTTCTGACCCATGTGTGTAAACTTGATGTAGAATTACAAAAGCTGTGATTGTTCATAACTTAAGGAAGGAAAAATAAAAATGATGATTTGTGCTAAGGCGGCACGGTGGTGTAGTGGTTAGCGCTGTCGCCTCACAGCAAGAAGGTCCTGGGTTCGAGCCCCGGGGCCGGCGAGGGCCTTTCTGTGTGGAGTTTGCATGTTCTCCCCGTGTCTGCGTGGGTTTCCTCCGGGTGCTCCGGTTTCCTCCACAGTCCAAAGACATGCAGGTTAGGTTAACTGGTGACTCTAAATTGACCGTAGGTGTGAATGGTTGTCTGTGTCTATGTGTCAGCCCTGTGATGACCTGGCGACTTGTCCAGGGTGTACCCCGCCTTTCGCCCGTAGTCAGCTGGGATAGGCTCCAGCTTGCCTGCGACCCTGTAGAAGGATAAAGCGGCTAGAGATGATGAGATGAGATTTGTGCTAAACAAAAACAAGATATTTACTGCATATTTGGAAAAGTAAATGACAAAATGAATTTATTTCAAAAGTATATCATAGAAACACTCAGCCATACATGAAATAACCTGGAAAATGAATGCAGGTTGTTTTTGACCCATGTTGTGCATTAGAAGGGTAGTGATACAAAAAGGGTTTTTATTCAAAAAGTAAGAAGGGAAAAAATAAAATAAGGATGTATGATGATCAAAAACAAGTTAATTGAGGAATACCTTGAATACTGAATGATGGAATTAATTTATTGCAAAGATATAGAAGATAAAAACTCAGCCGGGTCACTTTTGACCCATGTTTTGCATCAAAGGGTTAATCTGTAATTTTATCACTTCCCAGTATCACAAAAACAGTTATAAACATATGCATATATGGTCAAATTTATTACTGGTACTGGTGTTACTTAATTGCCATGCTTTGATTGAAGTAAGTGTGCTACAGCGGGCAGGTCAGTGCACTATTTGTGATGTAGTATCATGGAAGTTAATCACCATAGTGTACATATATGATGGACATATTCACAATGTCCTATTCTACCCTGGTAAATTTTAGGGCCTGGTATCTGTCTGTCTGTCTGTCGCCATCCTCATAGTTGAGGGTCGGTGATCCAGGAAGCTATCAACTAGCTTCCCTGAATTCTCTTGGGTGTTTATAACACACCAGAGGGACCCAAACCCTCATCTAGTGGCAGGTATGCATACACACCTAAGAGCAATTTAAAGTAGCCAATCGACCTGATCCACATCTTTGGACTGTGGGAGGAAACCAGAGCACCTGGAGGAAACCCATGCAGACACAGGGAGAACATGCAAACTCCACACAAAAAGGCCCCTGTCAGCCACTGGGCTCGAACCCAGAACCTTCTTGCTGTGAGGTGATAGTGAGGCTACTACACCACTGTGCCACTCCAAGGGCCTGGTATAATATCTTCTAATATTCTTGTGAGGTTTAAATACCCAAATAATGCCTTACATAAATAAAAAATATAAATAAAAACATTATTAAAAATTGTGAACATATTTTGATTCATTTTTAAAGCATTTTGGACATCAGTTACCATGATGTACATAGGGTGGACATGGTGGTGTGGTGGTTACCACTGTCAACTCACAGCAAAAAGGTTCTGGGTTCAAGCCCAGTGGCCAGTGGGGGCCTTTCTGTGTGGAGTTTGCATGTTCTCCCTCCGGGTGTTCCGGTTTCCCCCACAGTCCAAAGACATGCGGTTAGGTTAACGGTCTACTCTAAATTGTCCATAGGTGTGAATGGTTCTTTCCCAAGCCCAGAAATGGAAGGGTTGTGGCAGGAAGGGCATCCGATGTAAAACTATGCTCCAGTTAATATGACGTGGCTCAATCGGGTCCACATGGACCCTGACCTGGCAACAGTGCTGGAGAAGATGATGAATTACCATGATGTATATACACAAACATTACATGAGAGAGAACCCATGCACAAATTTATAGAGATTCTTTTAGAAACTTGTACTAGGTATGTATGACACCAGATCACTTACTGTGTGTGTGTAGGTGGCTCACCTGCGTGCCCATGTTCTGATCCACACTGGGGAGAAACCATATCCTTGTCACACCTGTGGAACACGTTTCCGTCATCTGCAAACACTGAAGAGCCATCTGCGCATTCACACAGGGGAGAAACCATACAGCGTGAGTAATAACTAATACTCAGAGTCACAAGCAAAAAGATCGGTAAAATGTTCCTGTGTTGCACTATTTATAAACTTATCAGCTGTATTGTATGAGGTTACCAAGGAGGGAAAAATATAACAACATAATAAATCTATTGTCGTTATTTCTCCATTGTTTCCTTCCCTCCATCTGTGCCAGTGTGAGAAGTGTGATCTGCGTTTCCGTCATAAGAGCCAGCTGAGGCTACATCTGAGGCAGAAGCATGGTGCTATTACCAACACCAAGATCCGCTATAAAGTCCTGGCCGACCCATACCAGACTGGACCAGCCATACTTTAGGCCTCCTGAAGGATCTAATACCATCGTCACCCATTTTACAATGTCCTGACAAGTTTCAAGGTCTGATATAATATCATTCTAGTATTCCAGTTAGGTTTATTATACTCAGAAAAATCCCAGATTAGCATTCTGTAACTTCTGATATTGGCAAAGGCTTACAAAATTGCTCCATATGAAGAGAAAGGCATGGAAACTACTCCTAGGCTTTTATGATTTACAAAATGAGGTGGAGTGTTGCATTCCTGGAAAGCATATGCACATCAAAACACACAAATGCCTTCCAGGAATGCTGTTCTCCTGCACTTGACGTGCTGACATTTATTAATTATCATACTTTTCTACTTTATTATTTATTTGCCTGGCTTTGTTCTCATTCTCGCTTGGTTTTTATATACTATTTGTGGACAAAAGACAGGGACAGTACATTTTAAAAAGAACAAAAATGATAAAAATATTAGTTTCTGATACATCTCTCAAAAATGGAAAGAATGTCATTTTTAAATTAATATTACTGTTAATCACAGTAAACTGCAAGTTATTTACAGCTGTCTCTTGGAGTAACATAACTACGAGAAATATTTCAGTTCAGTAGATGGTAATTCCTAAAGTAATGTAATTGGTTTGTGGAGGAGTGTGTGTTAGGAGTTTAGATGGATAACAAAGAAGTACAAGTAAAGTTGAGTAAGAAATTAATATATATTTTTTTAAATGGGTGAGATCTGAAATGTGAAGCGATGGACAGGAAAAGTGTGATGAAATGATATGTATGTGTGAGAAGGATAAAGAACGAGAATCTGATTGATATAATGTGAAATTGTATCATTTTGTCTGTGAAGTGGAAGAACGTCTGTGCAAGTAGAAAAAGCAATGCTTATGGGAGTTAGCCATATTTGGATTCATATTTGGTATGGTATGGACCAGTTTGTTTTCTTTTTCTTTTTGAGTGAGAGAACAATTTTGTGCTTGGCTGTATCTCAGTAAGTCAATGGTCGTCATGTTCTCATACTTAGTGTATGTGAGAATGACAGCCTACACATGTTATTTTCTAGTTACTTATGCACTAACAATTCTATGCCCTACTAATCTAAAAAGGCCTGGAGCCTATTTATTTAGTAACACTACTATAAATGCTGTCTTGAATCCTAAATATTCGTAGGAACTATAATTTTGATTGAAGGAAACCTGTTTTGTTGATGGTGTTGATAGTCTAGGAGTCCAAGCAGGCCAAGGACTCAAATAAGCCAGACAGAATAAAATGTAAAGGTTGATGCTATGGATGAAGATATTATTGACTTTGTCAAATCTAAAGTTCTTTTGCTGGACAAAGACAAGACCTATTTTATATAAATTAAAATTAAATTAATTTCTTTTAATTGGAAACATAGTGTCTGTGGTCATTGTGTGTGTGTCTGTGATCATTGTGTTTGTATATGAAAATCAAAATGTTCCATGCAGGAATTCTCTGAAATGGTATTAATAACATTCATTCATTTCATTCATTCATTATCTCTAGCCGCTTTATCCTTCTACAGGGTCGCAGGCAAGCTGGAGCCTATCCCAGCTGACTACGGGCGAAAGGCGGGGTACACCCTGGACAAGTCGCCAGGTCATCACAGGGCTGACACATAGACACAGACAACCATTCACACTCACATTCACACCTACGGTCAATTTAGAGTCACCAGTTAACTTAACCTGCATGTCTTTGGACTGTGGGGGAAACCGGAGCACCCGGAGGAAACCCACGCGGACACGGGGAGAACATGCAAACTCCACACAGAAAGGCCCTCGCCGGCCCCGGGGCTCGAACCCAGGACCTTCTTGCTGTGAGGCAACAGCACTAACCACTACACCACCGTGCCACCATTAATAACATTATTCAACAAATTAAGTAATGTATATTTTTTCAGTAGAAACAAAGAATCCAAGGATAACACATTTTATGCAAACTATCATTAGCCAAGGTCAAGTTTTAAGTCATGGCTCTTTATCTATGAACCAAAAACGCTTCTCCTCCTCATCCTTCCTTCCTGTGGTTCGCTCATGTGTGCACCACTAATCCAGAACAATTCCTTTGGATTTAGAGGGTTTTGGTTCTATGCGGGTGGTGCTAGAGCAAGAACGATTGTATATCTGCACATTCTTCATTCTTCCAGTATATATTCTATTAGCTTGACTGAACTCTCACGTCTGTACAATACATTGTCTTCCTGAGGGGCACACTCCATATCTTTTTGTTCTCCAATAAATGCTAAACAATTTTGTTTACACATACTTATGGCCCAGGGCTTTATCAAGGAATTGCAGTTCTTGTTTAAATCTTCAGGAAATACAAGTGCAAGGTAAAATTGTCTTATTACTGTAGCTTTGGATTGGATTATTTTATTAATCTTGTACAAAATAAAGGTAGAGGAACAGTGATCAAGCTCATCTGAGTATTATAATTAAAGTGAAACAGAGAAAGATTTGCCCAGGAAGAACAGATGGACATTGAAATATATAATATGAATTTAGGTAATGAACAAATAAATCTCATCTCATCTCATTATCTCTAGCCGCTTTATCCTTCTACAGGGTTGCAGGCAAGCTGGAGCCTATCCCAGCTGACTACGGGCGAAAGGCGGGGTACACCCTGGACAAGTCGCCAGGTCATCACAGGGCTGACACATAGACACAGACAACCATTCACACTCACATTCACACCTACGGTCAATTTAGAGTCACCAGTTAACCTAACCTGCATGTCTTTGGGGGAAACCGGAGCACCCGGAGGAAACCCACACGGACACGGGGAGAACATGCAAACTCCACACAGAAAGGCCCTCGCCGGCTCCGGGGCTCGAACCCAGGACCTTCTTGCTGTGAGGCGACAGCGCTAACCACTACACCACCGTGCCGCCCACAAATAAATCAATGACTATTAAATTAAAATCATGCAACGGTTTCAAAGTAAGATTTAAAATTAATTTAATAAGATGGCTTTAAAATTAGTGAGCACATTTAAGAAACACTACACTGTCAGAGATAAGGGTACAGTAGGAGTCAATTTCTGTCCCCCAAGCTACAATCTACACTAATGTACCTCCTAGGGCTCATTATTGGACCTCAAGGTAACTATGTGCACCTTTTAGGGCCAAAAAGGTACATATATGTTCCCAAGCAGTACATAAAGAGTACAAATAACTACCCTAGAGGGTACTGCCCCAGTGAGAAGCCATTGTACCCCTAAAGGTAAAATAATGTGCTTTATTTTATAGATATGTAAAACTAGATTTACACAACTTCTCTGTGCTGCTTTTCACTGAACTCAATCAGTGAACTCAATCAAACTCTACTGTTTACCTGCTGTCTTCTGAATTCATTAATGATATGCCAAATTACAGTTATTATTGTACATGTCATGATGTATTCCCAGCCTGCTGCTGACCTTAGATAAGAAAAAAATTCCACAGTTGTAGGGACAGTGTACATTAAGCTTCAGTCCAGAGAACTGGGCAGATTTCCTTCAATTGTTTCTTTTGGATGAAAGATAGACATAGTCATGTTGTCTGGGAGAAGTCTAGTCATATTGTCTGTTAGTCGTCTGATTACAGGTCAGTTTTTTCCATGACTGCCACTCTCATTTTCTAAAGCTAAGGTCTTGCAGTGATCATTACATCTGTTGGCCAATGACTCTATTTCTGTGGTTCAGCTGAGGAATTTCACAAGCAAAATGTCTTTGTGTGTGGCTGAGCTTTTTTCTCCCTTGACGTACAGCCATGTTCATGCCATTTTACACATCTTTCACTGTACTCTGTACAACAGCGAAGACCTTGTATCCATATAGTTTAGCAAATGGATAGCCATTTCAAAAACATATTTCTGCAAATTGTAAACCAATTAGACTCCATTAGATTCTAATTAGTCTCTGCTACATAGAACTGCATCTCCAGGATGGTTTTGTGGCTTTGTCCCTGTTATTACAAGTGTTTCCTAGACATAACCTTAAAAAATAAATAAATAAATAAAAATACCCACAATCACCCTATCACACCTTGGCGTAATCTCTCAATTAATCTCTCTCCAAGACAACCAAACTGCATTCCAGACCATGTAGATTTACAGGCTCTATAAATGATGAAAATATCTATTAGGAACCTCAGGTCAGGGTGGATTTCTAAATACTCTAATTTTATCTCTAATATGCGGGTCAACATTTCATACTCAGTTTCAGCTTCTCTTGCACACACATCTGTGTTAATAGTGTTGGTGGATTAATCTGAAAAAGCTCATGCAATTGTAGCTAATACCTTGTGTCTAATAACACAGATCAATTACCAATTTGTGCACAATCTTTATGTTCCTACCCTCTTTAATCAGACAAATGTGTTTGGTACTACTGCAGCTAATTAATTATTAAATATACATTCATTATTTTATTCAGTAAAATATCACATACCATAATAAAGGTCTAGAACAGGGGTGTCAAACCTGATCCATAAAGGGCCTTGTGGCTGCAGGTTTTCATTCCAGCCATGCAGCAGCACACCTGACTTGGCTCATTCAATCAACTGAACTGTCTTCACACAGTCAAATACTTGCAGCCACACCCACCCTTGATTAAAGGGTGGGTGTGTCAGTTGATTGAATAAGCCAAATCAGGGTGCTGCTGCATGGCTGGAATGAAAACCTGCAGCCACACGGCCCTTTATGGATCAGGTTTGACACCCCTGGTCTAGAAGGACAGCTGCCTTGGTTCCCATATATTTGGACAGCTCTCTCTCTCTCTCTATATATATATATATATATATATATGATATTACACAGTGGTGCAAAGATATGAAGTTTATCTTTGAGTGGCGAATGTATACAGTGGTGCTTGAAAGTTTGTGAACCCTTTAGAATTTTCTATATTTCCCCATAAATATGACCTAAAACATCATCAGATTTTCACACAAGTCCAAAAAGTAGATAAAGGGAACCCAGTTAAACAAATGAGACAAAAATATTATGCATGGTCATTTATTTATTGAGGAAAATGATCCAATATTACATATTTGTGAGTGGCAAAAGTATGTGAACCTTTGCTTACAGTATCTGGTGCGACCCCCTTGTGAAGCAATAACTGCAAATAAATGTTTCTGGTACCTTTTGATCAGTCCTGCACACCGGCTTGGAGGAATTTTAGCCCATTCCTCTGTACAGAACAGCTTCAACTCTGGGATGTTGGTGGGTTTCCTCACATGAACTGCTCGCTTCAGGTCCTTCCACAACATTTTGTTTGGATTAAGGTCAGGACTTTGACTTGGCCATTCCAAAACATTAAATTTATTCTTCTTTAACCATTCTTTGGTAGAATGACTTGTGTGGTTTGGGTCGTTGCATGACCCACCTTCTCTTGAGATTCAGTTCATGGACAGATGTCCTGACATTTTCCTTTAGAATTCACTGGTATAATTCAGAATTCATTGTTCCATCAATAATGACAAGCCGTCCTGGCCCAGATGCAGCAAAACAGGCCCAAACCATGATACTACCACCACCATGTTTCAGAGATGGGAAAAGGTTCTTATGCTGGAATGCAGTGTTTTCCTTTCTCCAAACATAACGCTTCTCATTTAAACCAAAAAGTTCTATTTTGGTCTCATCCATCCACAAAACATTTTTCCAATAGCCTTCTGGCTTGTCCACATGATCTTTAGCAAACTGCAGACAAGCAGCAATGTTCTTTTTGGAGAGCAGTGGCTTTCTCCTTGCAACTCTGCCATGCACACCATTGTTGTTCAGTGTTCTCCTGATGGTGGACTCATGAACATTAACATTAGCCAATGTGAGAGAGGCCTTCAGTTGCTTAGAAGTTACTCTGGGGTCCTTTGTGACCTTGCTGACTATTATACGCCTTACTCTTGGAGTGGTCTTTGTTGGTCGACCACTCCTGTGGAGGGTAATAATGGTCTTGAATTTCCTCCATTTGTACACAATCTGTCTGACTGTGGATTGGTGGAGTCCAAACTCTTTAGAGATGTTTTTTTCACCTTTTCCAACCTGATGAGCATCAACAATGCTTTTTTTGAGGGCCTCAGGAATCTCCTTTGTTCGTGCACTTCCACAAACATGTGTTGTGAAGATCAGACTTTGATGGATCCCTGTTCTTTAAATAAAGCAGGGTGCCCACTCACACCTGATTGTCATCCCATTAATTGAAAACACCTGACTCTAATTTCACCTTCAAATTAACTGCTAATCCTAGAGGTTCGCATACTTTTGCCACTGACAGATATGTCATATTGGATAATTTTCCTCAATAAATAAATGACCGAGTATAATATTTTTGTCTCATTTGTTTAACTGGGTTCTCTTTATCTATTTTTAGGACTTGTGTGAAAATCTGATGATGTTTTAGGTCATACTTATGCAGAAATAAAGAAAATTCTAAAGGGTTCACAAACTTTCAAGAACCACTGTGTATTCATGAGTGAGCACAGCAAATGAGTGATATATTTTTCAACACGAGAAGATAAACTTCATATTTTCACGCCACCGTAGAATATTCTTTATATTATACAGACACATCCACAAAAAATATGCAAATTAATCCAAATAATTTTAATTTTGAACCAGTTCACCATTTTGACAATGCACGTCCAGACAGCAGGAAAACACTGGGAGTGCCATCATCAGAGTGAAATATCGGGAATTATTATACATACAGGACACATTTTCGATGGAATAAAAACATGTATTCTATTCCCTTCTAGCCTGTTCCATCCATTTGGTTTGATAGCATGCAATATTGTTCGCATTTCGCTTATCCTATGTGTATTAGATCACTCTACCCAGTGGAGAATGAGCATTGAATATGGTTTACCATATTGCATGGTTGTCAAGAAAACATGACGTCACACATCTGAACTGACGTGAATATCCAATGAGAAAGTTTTCTGCTGCGCATGCATAGAAGCATTTCTTTGTTCATCAAGAAAGAGAAAGACGCGTTGAACACCCGAGGGCTACCAAAACTTCATTAGAAATTCTTTACCCATATTTACAAGAGAAAAATATACCAACGGACATCGAAAAACTGGAAAAGGGAGTGTGCATGTATAATAATAATAATAATAATAATAATAATAATAATATTGGCTGGCTTTTTTCGTGGTATATCAGATATATTCCATTCAGCTAGCATGATATTGAACGAGTCATTCAATATCATGCTAGCTGAATGGAATACGTTATATCTGATATACCATGAAAAAGCCAGCCAATATTATTTAAATATGTCACTCAGATCCACAATGTATTTCATCTGAAAAATGCAAATTTTCAACACGAGAAGATAAACTTCATATCTTCAAGCCAACCTGTGATTTTCTTTTTCTTATATAGACTCATTCACAAACAAAAAGTACCCAAATTTATCAAAACAATTCATCAATTTCCCCATGAGTGACATTTTGAGAAATATGTCATGGTTGCCATTCTTGATGGCCCGGATGTATCACGCATGAAAAATACGAGTGATGTATTTCCCAGTAAAACACTCATGTCCATATAAGATATTGGTATATCACAGTCTTCAAGCTGTTTATGTGACTCTCCTATTTGGTCTCACCCCATGGTTACATTCATCCACTGCTGCTGCATCCCTAAAGTGCTTCTGGGATGAAATTGTGTGGATTCTACTCAGTTGCAGTTGGTTATACATTTTGATAGGAGTTATTTTTGGTGGAAAACTCAGTCTTCATAAAATTAAAAACTCCACTGATTAAGATTCAGTGTGAATTTGAAAATACATAGAAAAAGGGTGACATATGCACTCTAACATTTATTCTCAGTATAATATAGGCTATCTAATATTTGCTTAAAACCTGTATAACAAATCATTTTCACTTGTCTATGACTGATAATATTTTTGAGCGCACACAAATTTCAGACATAACCTTTGGCCTCTTAGAGATTGTGCCCGCCCTCACAAACACTAATTAGACTTGAGCAGCAGGTGATTTCAGTAAGGCAGCCATTTTATTTTACTAATAGCCAAGTTCTACTAATGCATTATCATTTTTGATGTTGTGCATCACGTGATACACAAGTGCTCAAGACTCGTACAAGGAAAACAAGGAGCAAGTGTATTTACGTGTACAATGGTGACGACTTCTAGTCCATTTTATCAAATAAAATTCATAGAAACAGATGTCCCTGGAGCTAAACTGCTTCATGATAATGTTTCCTAAAATTCAGTGTATAATTTAAAATGATGATTTTGAATACAAAGTTTTACCAACAAAAGGAAACAAATCAGAATTGATCCCACGGCGAGTGGCTGCTCCACATTCCACTGTCGTGGCCGTCACTCATGCACATACACTCAATGTGAATGTATATTTGTTGGCCCTAAATTCCCTAATAACTATATGCAACGTCGACCACATTCATTGTGGCATAAATCTGTGAATTGGACAATAGTTTAACACCACGGATTTGACAGTAGTCAGAATAGTTGTAGGAAAATTAATGTTAGGGCCTCGGCCCCAGAGAGTGTGTTGTAAAGTTGACCTAATAATGTGAACACAGAAAGAAGTGCAGGTTTTTGCCTGAATCTATTTTTTAACTGTGCCCTATGTCTATAGACCTGGTACATATTTTACTTATACTTAAATATGATTAAAGGTAAAAAAATAAATCTGGATATGCATGTAAATAAGGGAAAGGGAGGCACTAGGCCCTGTGGGGTTTTAGGCCCCACTACATTGAAAACAGTGTTTCCCCAAAGTTTACTTTTTTTTCCACCTTTCCTCAAAATTTCATCAAAATCTGTCCACTGCTTTTTGAGTTACACTGGGAACAGACAAACAAATGGAGGCGAAAACAACCTCCAATAAAGTCAGTGGAGGTTAAAAAATAAATTACACCGGGCGGCACGGTGGTGTAGTGGTTAGTGCTGTCGCCTCACAGCAAGAAGGTCCGGGTTCGAGCCCCGTGGCCGATGAGGGCCTTTCTGTGCGGAGTTTCCATGTTCTCCCCGTGTCCGCGTGGGTTTCCTCCGGGTGCTCCGGTTTCCCCCACAGTCCAAAGACATGCAGGTTAGGTTAACTGGTGACTCTAAATTGACCGTAGATGTGAGTGTGAATGGTTGTCTGTGTCTATGTGTCAGCCCTGTGATGACCTGGCGACTTGTCCAGGGTGTACCCCGCCTTTCGCCCGTAGTCAGCTGGGATAGGCTCCAGCTTGCCTGCGACCCTGTAGAACAGGATAAAGCGGCTAGAGATAATGAGATGAGATAAATTACACCCACAGAGCAGGGACGATAATGCCCCCTGGTGCAAATGATGATATGCTGCTGTATTGTGAGTGAAACAATAGGGGGCTCCACGAGGTGACTTTACAAACAGGTTACAGTGGTTTTGATTCCATTAGTTATAAGCTGCTACTACTACTATGGTTTTATAGTGGACAAGCTTTATTTGCAGACTCTTATGGCAGCTATATTTCTTCACAGAACTCTTTTCCTAATCATGGACAAGCACATGACATTGCCAGTATTAGTGTAATCCTTCATTTGTCCTTCCTTGAGCATACAGGCACGCTTTTAACTGCCTGAATTTCCATGTCATTTTACGTATCGTCCAGGAGAAGAACATCCTATCACAATGCTACAGAATGCAGAGGATAAAAACGCATAGCAGGTGTAAACAAATGGACAGGATCAAATAGTTCACTATCCAAAAATTAATTTTTAAAAAGAAGGGGGAAATATGGGGACACACATTTTAAAAGTTTTGTTTTTAAGGCCATCATATATGGAGTGATAAATGCATACAACATTACAATCTAGTACAAATAATCCAGCTTTATTTAGGGAAAAAAATCCAGTGTTTTTATGATAAAAGTAGTAATTTACGAAAGTCTAATTAGCTTTTAATATAGACTTGTAAATTGCTGATAGCTTGGCAAAAACTCTGGTTTATATAACAGTGCTGCTATACATGGAGTATTTATACAAAACAGAAAATATGCGATCTTGGTTATATAAGATAAGGTATCTGTGATGGTGATTTGAAAATACATAAGAAAAAAACCCTCTTCTTCTTGACCCTGTTTGTTTACCTTTTTTGTTTCCCCTTTTCCTCCATTTTGAGACATGTAGCAAACACATACTAAATAGTTGAGAATTTGGTTCACTTTTGACAGAATTTGTTAATAAAAATATTTTACATGTTTCAAGGACCTCGTATGGCTATGAATTGGCTATCATTTGTAAGAGTTGTAGTATTTTAATTAAACATACTGCAAATGGCAAATTGGTTGAGACCCATCAAATTCCACCATCATACCCAAACTTTTCCCTTCTTTCTGTCTTGACCTGCGTCTTGTATACAGCAGCCTCCTCCCAGGCCGTAGTGGTATGTGACAGGCAGGTTTTTGTAGACAGCGCGACTGTAAGGGATGAAACAGAGGCTGAGCTGCAGGTGACGAGCTAATCTGCAATAGGCAGCCAATGCCAGAACAAGCAGTGGGGTGACGAGCAGGAAGCCAATGATTAACAAAGCCACACAGCCTCCGTCACTCAGCAGGTCCAAACAGTAGGGTGATGTACCATGTGGACGCACCTTAGAGAGAGAGTATGGAGAAGGTGACAAATTAAACTTGAACAGAGGAATGTCATTAAAATGTTTTGTCCGATTTAGACCAGTCAGATGCAGTTGTGTATCACAAGTGTGGTAACTTTTTTTTTTTAATCATTCACACGTACAGTACTAGACAAAAGTTTGGACACCCCTACTCATTCATAGGTTTTTCTGTATTTTGGCTATTTTCTACAGTGTAGAACAATACTGGAGACATCAAAACTATGACATAACATCCATCCATCCATTATCTGTAGCCGCTTATCCTGTTCTAAAGGGTCGCAGGCAAGCTGGAGCCTATCCAAGCTGACTACAGGCGAGAGGCGAGGTACACCCTGGACAAGTCGCCAGGTTATCGCAGGGCTGACACAGAGACAAACAACCATTCACACTCACGGTCAATTTAGAGTCACCAGTTAACCTAACCTGCATGTCTTTGGACTGTGGGGGAAACCGGAGCACCCAGAGGAAACCCACGTAGACACAGGGAGAACATGCAAACCCCACACAGAAAGGCTCTCACCAGCCGCTGGGCTCAAACCCAGGACCTTCTTTCTGTGAGGCGACAGTGCTAACCACTCCACCACCGTGCCGCCCCATGACATAACACATGGAACATATATGGAATTATGTGGTAAACAAAGTGTTAAAAAAACTAAATGTTTCATATTTTAGATTCTTCAAAGTAGCCACTGTTTACCTTGATGACACTACTGGCATTATCTTAACTATCTACTTCATGAGGTAGTCACCTGGAATGCTTTTCAGTTAGCGGGTGTACTTTGTCAAAAGTTAATTAGTGCAATTATTTGCCTTCTTAATGCTTTTTACTGGTGCTGTAAGTTTACATTACTTTACGTAATACTTTTTTAGGAATATAGACTAACCCATTTGTTCAAACACACACACACGAACCTCTTTTTGTCACACTGCATATAAGGGGTTTGGTTGATATTTTCAACAATGTGCATTATATTTTGGATTGAAACTACAACCCCAAATTAGAAAAAAATGGGATGGTAAATTGAAATTAAAACTGCAAACAATAATTTGTAAATAATTTTAGACCTGTATTGCACTCAAAACAATACAACAGCATATTATTTGATGTTTTACCTCATGAGTTTGATTGCTTTTGGTTTTTCTTTTTCAAAATAAACACATTTCAATTTTGATTCTTGTAACACATTTCAAAAAAAGTTGGGAAGGCAAAGCATTTACCACTTTGTCATTCCTTCTCACAACACTTAAGATGTTTAGGGACTAAAACACCAGGTGATGAAGCGTTTCAGGTGTTACTTTGTCCCGTTCTTCCTGCAAACAAGTCTTAAGGTGTGCAACAGTACAGGATCGTTGTTGTCATATGTTTTGTTTCAAAATTCACCACACATTCTCTATTGGGGACAGAGGGGACAGGCACCCTCTTCTTCCACAGCCATGCCTTTGTAATGTGTGCAGAATGTAGTTTTGCATTCGCTTGTTAAAATCTCCCTGGAAACGATGTCGTCTTGAAGGCAGCATATGTTGCTCCAAAATCTCAATGTGCTTTTCTGCATTAATGCTGCCATCAAAGAAGTGTAAGTTATCTTTGCCAAGAGCACTGACACAAACCCATACCATGACAGACCCTGGCTTTTGGACTTGTTGCAGGTAACAGGCTGGATGGTCCTTTTCATTTTTGTTCCAGAGCACACTGCATCCATTTCTTCCAAAAAAAGTCCTGGAATACTGATTCATCTGACCACAATAAACATTTCCACTGTGTGATGGTCCATTCCAGATACCTCAGAGCCCGAAGAGGTGAAAAGTGCTCCCGGACACAATTAATATAAGGCTTCCTTTTTGTACAGTAAATTTTTAACTGGCATTTGTGGCTGTAACTGTGTATTGCAGTGCTTGACAAAAGTTTGTCAAAGTAATCTCAAGCCCACGTGATTACATCAGCTATAGATGAATGACGGTTCTTGATGCAGTGCCATCTGAGGATTGGAGTTCAGCTTAGGCTTACGCCCTTACTCTTTACGCATTGCAATTCCTCTAAATTCCTTGAATCATTTTATAATCTGCACCATAGAGTGTGAAATATCCAAATCCATTCCTATCTTTCTTGGAGGAACATTGTTTTTCAACATTTCAATAATTTTCTCATGTATTTATTGACAAACTGAAGATCCTCGACCCATCTTTGATCCTCAAAGACGAGGTCTTTCCTGGATAGCAAATCATGTACCAAATCATGATTACAATCACCTGTTGACATCACCTGTTTCAAATCACATTGTCATCATTTGATTGTTTTACCTCATTACTAGCTTTAAATTGCCCTTGTCCCAACATTTTTGGAAAGTGTTGCAGGTCTGAAACACAGGAATAGCTGTATATTAACAAATGAAATGAAGCTGCCCAGGCGAAACATGAAATAGCTTGGGTTCATACTGTCTGCAATGAAATATAAGTCAAAGTAAATTTAGAAATCACTGCTTTCTTTTTTATTAGCATTTTCCATACCGTCCCAACTTTTACTGATTTGGGGTTATAGGTTCAGTGCATAGTAGGGCTTGGTGTTTAACTTGGAGGAGATAACAGAGAATTCTTTCAGAGGAGAAGTTAAGGGATGAGGTGCTGCTGAAAGAATGTGCTTTTGAAGTGCAGACAGACGAAGAACAGACACATAAGGCTCAAATATCTGTTGCATTATTACATGTACACTTACACACTAGTTGTAAAATACATCACTGATCATGTGTGCTGTAAACATGTAAATCAGTTCCAAGTTCCATTTAGGCTTCCCTCGTTAACCAGAAGTTTTACGGTCTGTTTTGACAAAAAGAAAAAAAAAACTATAGATTTGCTCTTTATGTGAAGTGTCCATAAACATGGGAATCTAGTATCTGTAAAATTTGGCAGCACTTGGATGTCATAATAATTTATAATGAAGACTGCACAACTGAGGGAAGAGGTCTGGTGTAAAAATGTGAGAGAAAACATTTGATATGGCCGTCTGAAGGGGAGAAATTAACAGAAGGCTGAACAGAGAATGTAGGGTGGATGGGGCAGGAGGTATGCTGATAAGACTTCTTCAAACTCAGCTGTGGTTGTGTTGTGGGTGTTTTTTTTTTCTTTCTTCTGGTTTCCCCCTTCACTGGAAAGAATGCAGATGACTGGCATGATATAATGACACTGTGATGCTATGAAGGGTAGAATATTTAAGAGTTATTCCACAAAATTGAGTCATACGTGAGCTGATAGCCAATGAAGCGCGTAGCATTAAGTTGGCTATAAGCCAACAATGTACGATGAGATTGAGTGGAATAGCCATTTTATTCTGTCCACATTCACTGGATTTTGAGAAACAGAGCATTATTATTTTTATTTTTTGCAAATTCGATAAATAAAAACTTTATACAAAACATCCGACAAAATCATTTCCGCTTAGAATGTAAACAATCCGGAGAAAAGCAAATTGTTAAAAATGCAATAATAATCATTATTGAAAAATAAAAAAAGATACATTCTTACCATCAAATAATTTTATTCCATGGTTTTGTTTTGTTTGGGGGGAGAGATCATCGTCTTGTTGGGGTGACACGGTGGTGTAGTGGTTAGCACTATCACCCCACAGCAAGGAGATCCTGGGTTCGAGCCCAGCGGCTGGTGAGGCCCTTTCTGTGTGGAGTTTGTATGTTCTCCCCGTGTCTGCGTGGGTTTCCTCTGGGTGCTCTGGTTTCCCCCACAGTCCAAAGACATGCAGGTTAGGATAATTTGTGGCACTAAATAGGTGTGAATGGTTGTTTGTCTCTATGTGTCAGTCCTGTGATAACTTGGTGACTTGTCCAAGGACAGTGTACCCTGCCTCTCACCTATAGTCAGCTGGGATAGGCTCCAGCTTGCCTGTGACCCTGTAGAACAGGATAAGTGGCTACAGATAATAGATAGATGGATGGATGGATGGATGTAGGTTTTTTTGCCTTTTTTTGTGGGTGGCTTCTTCTTCTTCTTTAGTGTTTTTTGGTGCTTAAAGGTGCATTACTGCCACCGACTGGGCTGGAGTGTGAAACAGGAGATATTGGGGGGAGACGGGACTATACTCTTTTAGCTATTTCTGTTTCTTTTAAATACTTGATGACAATTTTGGGGGTTTTGTTTTTGAGTAGAGTTTTTATTTCATCCTCGGTTGCTCCGCCATTTTGTTTTTCTCTACTCATGGTATATGAGCTGATATTCTAGTAGTAGAGTAGCCAATCAGAACATGTGATTGCTCATATCCAGTGAATGTGGATAGAATAATGTCTACTAATATATAACTAGGAATGCTGTCTAAAATTGAAAAGATTTTAGGTTGATAATTATTCCCTTTTATGTGCTATGTCCATGCCTATTTGACTCCTGTTCTTCTGTGCAGAAAACGACCTTTTCTGTCCCCTTTCCAAACATTTAATGATAATTTTTGACATTTTTGACTAAGAGTACAGTAACACAGAAGTCAGTACTGAAATAGGAAATGAGATTCTCATTTCATGTGATTTTTGTCCCCTAGTATTATGTGCAAATACACTGGCAAGTCACTTATAAGAACATTTGCACATTTGAGTAAAAAGGCACTTGCATAAAGGAAAAAAAAAGAATAGGGGACCAGAAGAGGGAAATGGATCACCATTTCCAACACAGAGGACGAAATCCTCAGTGTAACTGTGGAAAACTTGGGATAAATACACGAGTAAGGAATTAGTTAGAGACACTTGAAACAGAGGTGTGGAGAATACACAATCACTACAAAGCCAAGTTGTAATGTTATCATACTCTATTATAAGGCTTATACAGATAAATAAACTTCCTTACTTGCTATCTCAAGCCCTCATCTTAAAGCATGCCCTACAGAAAGCAAGGATTTGTGTTGTGATGTTTTAAGTATTATAAACTACTTCTGATTTTTAAAACCTCTAGTCTCAAATACCTTAGTGGCTGTTCAGAGGTCTGGAAAATGTAAGCTTTTTGCTTTCAGTGTACAGCAAAAGCTTTTAAATTTAGGTTGGATTTTGTTCATGGCCTGCTTTCAGTCTCTGGCTCTCCCTCATTTTGTAAAAAGTTTTCTTTTTTTGCTTAATCCCTTCACTAATCTGGTGTCCTAAGACCACTAATCGATTGGCATGTTAAAAAGATGTGGAGAAGGTAAAATGAATCTCCTGTTTGACCTTTACTGACTAAGATTCAGTGCTACAAAGTCACAGAAGAAAAATACAAGTGTCCAAAGATAATGTTATATGCAAGTGTTTTACTTGTGTGAACAAGCATACAGTATGAAGGTGGAAAGAGTTAAGAACTCAGCCCAACATGAAGAGTATGGCTGTTTGAAATGTTATATCTCTTATTTGATTACTTGTTTGTCTATCTAAGAGTGGATCACTTAATTACTGGAGCCCCTGAAGAGTCTGCAGTGGGCTCCTGGGATGATATGAACTCCCCTGACCTCCTGTTTAAACATCTGGGAAACACCAGAGATTAAGAGATTATATACTAAAAGGGGGAGAGACCCCACACCATTCTGATTTTTGTGGTTAAAATTTGTTGTAATTGGGCATAGTTATCTAAATTTCATATCTTTTCAGTTCATATAATCATATAGCAATAATATTATTTAAGTATGTTTATCATTTATTCTAATATCTTCTGCCAAATGATGTGTTGTAAAATACTTACAGTGGAGTGGCACAGAAACCCAAACACCACCATAACTAAGACAGGAGTGAGAATCGGGCCAAAAACCAGAGCAGCCAGGCACACGTTAATAATGGTTATCACCAGGTTCTGGGCTGTTACAAGTACTGAACATGCCCAACAGTCCAGAGAGCCCCTCAGCTCAAGGGGAACCTCACCACCTCCAGACACTGGTGCAGAATATGGAGGAGGCACCACCACCCCAGAGCCACTGATGGGAGTCCCAGCTGCAGATGTGGAGGCTGTGGAACCACTGTGCTGGAGATGAACCTGTTGATGGTGGTGGTTTGGTGGGAGCTCCTCAGAGAGGTCAAGGGCCTGATGATGAGCTCCCTTCTCTAGGGTGCCAGTCATACTCATGGTGACCTGTGTAGAAGGAATCAATGCGGTTGCTGTTGTTATTGAGGTTTAATTTTTTTTTTTTAGTTTATTGTTTATTATAGAAATTTAATTTTGGGGGGTATTCATTTCTTCTCTTTCATCAGGATACAGTGGTACTTGAAAGTTTGTGAACCCTTTAGAATTTTCTATATTTCTGCATAAATATGACCTAAAACATCATCAGATTTTCACACAAGTCCTAAAAGTAGATAAAGAGAACTCAGTTAAACAAATAAGACAAAAATATTATACTTGGTCATTTATTTATTGAGGAAAATGAACCAATATTACATATCTGTGAGTGGCAAAAGTATGTGAACCTCTAGGATTAGCAGTTAATTTGAAGGTGAAATTAGAGTCAGGTGTTTTCAATCAATGAGATGACAATCAGGTGTGAGTGGGCACCCTGTTTTATTTAAAGAACAGGGATCTATCAAAGTCTGATCTTCACAACACATTTTTGTGGAAGTGTATCATGGCACGAACAAAGGAGATTTCTGAGGACCTCAGAAAAAGCGTTGTTGATGCTCATCAGGCTGGAAAAGGTTACAAAACCATCTCTAAAGAGTTTGGACTCCACCAATCCACAGTCAGACAGATTGCGTACAAATGGAGGAAATTCAAGACATTGTTACCCTCCCCAGGAGTGGTCGACCAACAAAGATCACTCCAAGAGCAAGGTGTATAATAGTTGTTGAGGTCACAAAGGAACCTAGGATAACTTCTAAGCAACTGAAGGCCTCTCTCACATTGGCTAATGTTAATGTTCATGAGTCCACCATCAGGAGAACACTGGCAGGGTTACAAGGAGAAATTCACTGCTCTCCAAAAAGAACATTGCTGCTCATCTGCAGTTTGCTAAAGATCACATGGAGAAGCCAGAAGGCTATTGAAAAAATGTTTTGTGGATGGATGAGACCAAAATAGAACTTTTTGGTTTAAATTAGAAGTGTTATGTTTGGAGAAGGGCGGCATGGTGGTGTAGTGGTTAGCGCTGTCGCCTCACAGCAAGAAGGTCCGGGTTCGAGCCCCGTGGCCGGCGAGGGCCTTTCTGTGCGGAGTTTGCATGTTCTCCCCGTGTCCGCGTGGGTTTCCTCCGGGTGCTCCGGTTTCCCCCACAGTCCAAAGACATGCAGGTTAGGTTAACTGGTGACTCTAAATTGACCGTAGGTGTGAATGTGAGTGTGAATGGTTGTCTGTGTCTATGTGTCAGCCCTGTGATGACCTGGCGACTTGTCCAGGGTGTACCCCGCCTTTCGCCCATAGTCAGCTGGGATAGGCTCCAGCTTGCCTGCGACCCTGTAGAAGGATAAAGCGGCTAGAGATAATGAGATGAGATGAGATGTTTGGAGAAAGGAAAACACTGCATTCCAGCATAAGAACCTTATCCCATCTGTGAAACATGGTGGTAGTAGTATCATGGTTTGGGCCTGTTTTGCTGCATCTGGGCCAGGACGGCTTGCCATCATTGATGGAGCAATGAATTCTGAATTATACCAGCGAATTCTAAAGGAAAATGTCAGGACATCTGTCCATGAACTGAATCTCAAGAGAAGGTGGGTCATGCAGCAAGACAACGACCCTAAGCACACAAGTCATTCTACCAAAGAATGGTTAAAGAAGAATAAAGTTAATGTTTGGAATGGCCAAGTCAAAGTCCTGACCTTAATCCAAAGGAAATGTTGTGGAAGGACCTGAAGCGAGCAGTTCATGTGAGGAAACCCACCAACATCCCAGAGTTGAAGCTGTTCTGTACGGAGGAATGGGCTAAAATTCCTCCAAGCTGGTGTGCAGGACTGATCAACAGTTACCAGAAACATTTAGTTGCAGTTATTGCTGCACAAGGGGGTCACACCAGAGACTGAAAGCAAAGGTTCACATACTTTTGCCACTCACAAATATGTAATATTGGTTCATTTTCCTCAATAAATAAATGGCCAAGTATAATATTTTGGTCTCATTTGTTTAACTGGGCTCTCTGTATCTACTTTTAGGACTTGTGTGAAAATCTGATGATGTTTTAGGTCATATTTATGCAGAAATATAGAAAATTCTAACGGGTTCACAAACTTTCAAGCACCACTGTACATGACTCCATGGCTGCATCCGAATTCTCAGTATGTACTAATGACTTAAAGCTATATGGCCTTTCAATTTCATAAAATCGGTGAAATTTAGTTCCTTCTGAAATTTAGTCACTGTGATATCTGTTTATTTCTGTAATATCTTGGAAAAAAAAACAGGCCTTTCTGTGACTTGGAAGTTTTTTAATTTGAGGCAATTCCCTAGCAAATAACGTGCATGAAATCACTTGCTTCATGCAGTCAAGCAGACAGAGGAAGTCTGTGTGCGCATGCGCAGGTTTACCTGCTTCTTCTTCTTTCCCTTCTTCTTTTTGGTTTTACGGCAGCTGGCATCCAGTGTTGCATTACTGCCATCTACAGGTTTACCTTGTCTGTGCACTGACAGTTACATAATTCTGTCGCTAAACGAACAGCTGATTACACCGAGGTGCTCACTGACTGCCGATATTTATTAGTTTGGTCCTGCATTTCCTTTCCTTCACAACATAACATCTTTTCTTCTCACATTCCATTACTGTAGTCGGTCTTTCATGGTTCATTCGCACACTCACATCCTCCATTTTCCTCTCCTGTTTCAAATTTGTATCCCACAATGCCTTGCGTGAATGGGAAAAGCCCACCACGTGACAAATGACATAGTATCTTGAACTGGGTCACGGTGAAGCAAGAAAAAATAACGCAGAATTTAGGGCCATGTAGCCCTAAATTCATTAATTGTTTTATTTAAAAAAAAAAAACTAATAACATCGGAAGTCTGTGACTCAAATTCAGTCACTTTCGGTCCACTAAACAAAACTATTTGGGAGTCAGGAAAAGTTCTTTTTATGACCTAAACTTGAAAAATCTGAAAGGCAATCTACCTTTAAGTACCTACAACACAACCATAACTGTAGTACATTCTATGGATATGCGAACGAGTAGCAAAGACACAATTCAGATGTACTCTCTCTGCCATCTTGCCTGTCCTCTGACCTGGATATTCACAGATGACGTATACCCACATATGCTGCTAAATAAAAAATAATAATAATTTCTGCAATGGCAGAAATGTTGAAACAATTCCTGATACATTTGTACACCACTGCAACAACTTGCTTTGCTTCGGACAGCCATCTATGTTTTCTCTGGGGAATTCTTCTTAGGGGGCGGCACGGTGGTGTAGTGGTTAGCGCTGTCGTCTCACAGCAAGAAGGTCCTGGGTTCGAGCCCCGGGGCCGGCGAGGGCCTTTCTGTGAGGAGTTTGCATGTTCTCCCCGTGTCCGCGTGGGTTTCCTCCGGGTGCTCCGGTTTCCCCCACAGTCCAAAGACATGCAGGTTAGGTTAACTGGTGACTCTAAATTGACCGTAGGCGTGAATGTGAGTGTGAATGGTTGTCTGTGTCTATGTGTCAGCCCTGTGATGACCTGGCGACTTGTCCAGGGTGTACCCCGCCTTTCGCCCGTAGTCAGCTGGGATAGGCTCCAGCTTGCCTGCGACCCTGTAGAAGGATAAAGTGGCTAGAGATAATGAGATGAGATGAGAATTCTTCTTAGGTTATACGGAGGCTCCAGCTGGATTCTGGGGTAGTGTAGTGTAGTACGTTTACATACTACAAATGTAGTAGATCATCCAGGTACCATTCAGCTACTACTAAATGCCTTCTGTGTATTCAGACATCCTACATACAACTGTTTGTGTACTAATAATATGTACGTAAATATGCATATTTGAATGCAGCCGATGACTGGGTATTAACTGAGTGTGGATGGTTAGATCTTGTTCATATGTTCCAGGATGCCACATGACCATCTGCCCCTCTCTTTTCCTTATGTTCATTTAAATACCTAATTATACTTTCCCCCTTACTCAGTGAAGCATTTATATAATTTGACAAGGTGATAAAATGAGTGAGAAGTTATTAATATATTAATAATCATTTTCAAAATGATGGTCCTCCTCCCCCCAAGCCCTGCAATAGACATGCCCGGGGCATACCTTGCTTTACACCCGAAGTCTGGTAGGATTGCCTCCAGCTTCCCTCCTGATGGATAAGCAGTATGGATAATGGGTGCATAGATGCATTTTTGTTATGATCACATAAAACTGGAAATGGAATTGCTGTTATTCCATGGCTTTATATGTAATATTCTTGTCACAAGTAGACTCTCTTTAATGTACAGTATAATGGTATGAGATTTTTACCTAGCTTCCTTTATTTTTGCCTTTTGGTCATCCATCCATCCATCCATCCATTATCTGTAGCCGCTTATCCTGTCCTGCAGAGTCGCAGGCAAGCTGGAGCCTATCCCAGCTGACTATGGGCGAAAGGCAGGGTACACCCTGGACAAGTTGCCAGGTCATCACAGGGCTGACACATAGACACAGGCAACCATTCACACTCACATTCACACCTACGGTCAATTTAGAGCCACCAATTAGCCTAACCTGCATGCCTTTGGACTGTGGGGGAAACCAGAGCACCCAGAGGAAACCCATGTGGGAGAGTATGCAAACGCCACACAGAAAGGCCCTCATTGGCTGCTAGGCTCAAACCCAGGACCTTCTTGCTATGAGGTGACAATGCTAACCACTACACCACCATGTCACCCGTCTCATCTCATCTCATCTCATCTCATTATCTCTAGCCGCTTTATCCTTCTACAGAGTTGCAGGCAAGCTGGAGCCTATCCCAGCTGACTACGGGCGAAAGGCGGGGTACACCCTGGACAAGTCGCCAGGTCATCACAGGGCTGACACATAGACACAGACAACCATTCACACTCACATTCACACCTACGGTCAATTTAGAGCCACCAATTAGCCTAACCTGCATGTCTTTGGACTGTGGGGGAAACCAGAGCACCCAGAGGAAACCCATGTGGGAGAGCATGCAAACGCCACACAGAAAGGCCCTCGTTGGTTGCTGGGCTCAAACCCAGGACCTTCTTGCTGTGAGGTGACAGTGCTAACCACTACACCACCATGTCACCCGTCTTTTGCTCATATTCATACAATTTACATTATTCTTCAACTGTTAATACTGCTATGGAGCCTTTACGTGAGTATACAGAGCAGAGTTTACTTGAGTGTTGGTCCAGAATTCTCTGCACAGAATGTTTAGTTCATGAACTTTAAGATGATAGTCAGTCAGTGTTCCTTGTAATGTTGTATTCAAATGTCGGTTGCATTTTATCCAATTTAGTAATGCATATCAAATTTTATTATATTGAATGAGAGATCATAGTGAAGGAATGTGCCTTTTGACAGTGAAGATAAACTTGAATGATATAAAAGTTAATCAGCTTGGCTGGAAGCTGCTCTGCAAGTGTTTGTGATCGAGTGTTGATGTAATAATTAATTATGAGAGGCTTTTAGTAACTGCCATTACTAGCCACATAGGAAGCTGGGTGTTTTTTTGTTTTTCACTTTCCTAAATTATTATTTGGAGTTCATCCAGCTAACCTCACTCCATAACAGCAATCGACTCAACCAGTTCTCATCAATATCATATGCCTCTCATGGCAGTGGTTTTAGAATCTTATGAAATAATTGTTCTATTATTGGATTGAAACAGTGGTATGATTTCCAGCTAGTGCAAACAATGTATGTGCTTGTTTTGGGTGCCTTGTAGGCTGTGCAAATATTTTAAATTATTGTTGTTTGTTAATCTGGTTATAATCTTTTAAATTGTATCCCACTGTTACATAATATTATAGGCATTTAGCAGATGATCTTATCCAGAGCAACATTCAACAAGCACACACACACACATCCCCTGGGCCTTTGAAGCAGTTGGGGGTTAGGTGCCTTGCCTAAGGGCACTTCAGCCAGGGATTTTCCTACCAGTCCAGGGAATCGAACTAGTGACCCTTTGGGCTCAAGGCTGCTTCTCTAACCTTTTAGACCATGGCTGTCCCTGTGCATTACATTTTACTTCTGAAGTGTATTTTCTTTCCCCTAATATATATAATCCATCCATCCATTATCCATAACCGCTTATCCTGTGCAGTGTTGTGGGCAAGCTGGAGCCTATCCCAGCTGACTATGGGCGAAAGGCAGGGTACACCCTGGACAAGTCGCTAGGTCATCACAGGGCTGACACATAGGCCAAGTTTACATTAGACCGTATCTGTCTCGTTTTCTTCGCGGATGCACTGTCCGTTTACATTAAAACGCCTGGAAATGCCGGGAAACGGGAATCCGCCAGGGTCCACGTGTTCAATCCAGATCGTGTCTGGTCCGGTGCTGTGTAAACATTGAGAATACACGGATACGCGGATACGCTGTGCTGAGCTCTAGCTGGCGTCGTCATTGGACAACGTCACTGTGACATCCACCTTCCTGATTCGCTGGTGTTGGTCATGTGACACGACTGCTAAAAAACGGCGCGGACTTCCGCCTGGTATCACCCTTCATTAAAGAGTATAAAAGTATGAAAATACTGCAAATACTGATCCAAATACTGCCCATTGTGTAGTTATGATTGTCTTTAGGCTTGCCATCCTTCCACTTGCAAGTGGTAAGTGACACGCATACCCGATATGCACTGAGATCACACACACAGCGGCTCAGTCCCGAATCACTGCTCGTGCGCTTCACTCGCGCGCTCTGTGAGCTGCGCAGGGCCGGAGTGCGCACCCTCCAGAGGGCACTCGCTGTTCAGGGCGGAGTGATTTGGAGCGCAGGATGCCTGCGGAGCCGAGCGTATCCGTGTATTGGCGTTGCTGTGTGCAAGCGAATCGTGTATTGGCATTGCTGTGTGCACGCTAATCGTTTTAAAAACGTTAATCTGATGATCCGCTGATACGGTCTAATGTAAACCCCACCATAGAGACAAACAACCATTCACATTCACACCTACGGTCAATTTAGAGCCACCAATTAGCCTAACCTGCATGTCTTTGAACTGTGGGGGAAACCAGAGCACCCAGAGGAAACCCACGCACAGACACAGGGAGAACATGCAAACTCCACACAGAAAGGCCCCCATCAGCCACTGGGCTTGAACCCAGAACCTTCTTGCTGTGAGGCGACAGTGCTAACCATTACACCACTGTGTCGCCCTAATGTATATCATATTAAAGGATAAAAGTGGAAACAGCAACTGACTCTGATCACTGAGAACATTACTGGAAAAATCAATCAATCTGTAGCAAAGGATTCTTTCTGCTCACTGAACAGAAAATTTAGTTTTTCAGACACTGATTAAGCAAAAAATTAAAGATTGGATTTAAAAATCAAAGAATACTCAATGACAATTGTATGCTGCACCAAACATAATGTCTAAAATGCCTGTAG
This sequence comes from Neoarius graeffei, assembly GCF_027579695.1. Taxonomy (NCBI): domain Eukaryota; kingdom Metazoa; phylum Chordata; class Actinopteri; order Siluriformes; family Ariidae; genus Neoarius; species Neoarius graeffei. Next base: position 71,717,107 of record NC_083569.1, on the reverse strand, counting down.
GTTTATTGGACCTGGATTACATTTAGTCTGAAATGAATTCCTTTGTGGAGAAATGTCTTCTAGTGAAATAGTATGCAAAAGTCTCAATAGTGAAGAGATGTGACCATATCTACACACAGTAATCATGCTGAGGTTTACATCCTGGAAAAAAAATTGCACAGAACTTAATCCCTTCTTTACTGATAAATAAAAAGCTACACACACAAGTACTGTGAGACTGAGGTAAGGTATGAGTCAGGAAGTTTTAAAGATCTATATTTAAATTCCATACAAAGGATTTCCTGCTGTTGTGTTTTTTGGATGCTGGCGCACTTTATCAGAGTGCATGTATCAAGTGCCAATCAGAATCTAAAAACAATATTTTGTACGGTTCTTTAAAATCTGCATTCCTGTTCACGTCTGCCTTTCTGGGAACTACACAATTGAATTTCCCCCCCTTTTTTTGTTAAATAAACATTCACATGATTTCTGAGGGATTTAATGGGAGGGGATATGGTCATGTTTTGATATTTGATGCTAAATTCTATTTGGCCTGCAACACTTCTGCAGTTTTCCCACACATTGGATAATGTGACATTAAACTTGCCTAGGTTTTGTAGATCAATAGTTGTCCTGTTTTCATTGTCATTATTCAATTTTCATTCTCTGAAAGCTTTGTGTATTTCATTAATTGAAAGTAATTTCCAAAAGGGCATTAATTATTAGATTAGAAGGGCATTGTACTGCATTAAGAATTAGATTGCACACTTGATGTCCATTTAATATACTCTATGACAATTCTGCTGATTTTTTAAATTAATTAATTATTTAAAAAAAAGAAAAAAAACATTTCAGCTCTATTTCAGACCCTGTACTAATTTGCCCAAAGTGCATAGGTTTACTACCGTACTTCCTATAAATCTTGAGTATGTTCAAAAGGTTTCATTTTTAAGTGAAATTTACCCCTAAAACCTATGGTCTGGTAGTGGGAATACCTCACATTCCATGAGAATTAGATCAGATAGGTGGCCATCATCTGCACTTCATCATGTTCCTCCTCTGCAAGCACTCACCGTGTGGTATGGAGTCTAGTTGTCCTCTTCTAGAGAGTCCTTTAAGTAAATCCTTGTTAATACACCAGTGTAAAGATACCACCCCAAAAAAAATTTGCCAAGCCTTTCTGTAATGTCTTTCTTGAAATATTTGGATCTCAGTGGTTTCACAAATGCTAACTTGAAATTGAAAAAAAAAAATCTTCAGTTTTGCTCTGCTTGTTAAAGTTTCAGGTATATAGCGCTATACATTTAAGGAATTTCTGTTTCTTTTGCTAATATAAAGTAGCAAAGCATTAGTCTCTTAAATCATCAAACACTCTCTTAGCTTCTCCTCTCCTTCACCTCAGAGTCGATTCAAAGCTGCCTGTGGTCTGTTAGGGGAGATATACTAATGCCTTTTCCTTGCCCCTCAGCTTGCCTTCCTTGGTAAGACCACCTCCTCCTCTTCTTACAAGTGGTAGCCTGTAATGCGTCTTGGGACAAATTGTTTATTTAAAGAGTTCAGAGCAGGACATTTTAATTACTACTGAATGACTTAAATGAAAATGAGCTATACATAAACAGTACATGCATCTCTACAACACATTGTATAAAGGTGTTTTACAAAAACTTACTTAATGATCATATATTTTTATTATTAGTTTGAGTAATTACTCAGTCTGACCTGAAACTGCATTTATATGTACTGTTGATTTTGTAGAATTAAAGGTAGACTGCCTTTCAGATTTTTCAAGTTTAGGCCATAAAAAGAATTTTCCCCGACACCCAGTTATTTTTGTTTAGTGGACCGAAAGCTACTGAATTTGAATCACAGACTTCCAATTTTATTAGTTTTTTTTTAAATAGAACAATTAATGAATTAGGGCCACGTGGCCCTAAATTCTCCACTATTTTTTCTTGCTTCACCATGACCTAATTCAAGATACTACAACCCCAATTCCAAAAATGTTGGGACAAAGTACAAATTGTAAATAAAAATAGAATGCAATAATTTACAAATCTCAAAAACTGATATTGTATTCACAATAGAACATAGACAACATATCAAATGTTGAAAGTGAGACATTTTGAAATTTCATGCCAAATATTGGCTCATTTGAAATTTCATGACAGCAACACATCTCAAAAAAGTTGGGACAGGGGCAATAAGAGGCTGGAAAAGTTAAAGGTACCAAAAAGGAACAGCTGGAGGACCAAATTGCAACTCATTAGGTCAATTGGCAATAGGTCATTAACATGACTGGGTATAAAAAGAGCATCTTGGAGTGGCAGCAGCTCTCAGAAGTAAAGATGGGAAGAGGATCACCAATCCCCCTAATTCTGCGCCGACAAATAGTGGAGCGATATCAGAAAGGAGTTCGACAGTGTAAAATTGCAAAGAGTTTGAACATATCATCATCTACAGTGCATAATATCATCAAAAGATTCAGAGAATCTGGAAGAATCTCTGTGCGTAAGGGTCAAGGCCGGAAAACCATACTGGGTGCCCGTGATCTTCGGGCCCTTAGACGGCACTGCATCACATACAGGCATGCTTCTGTATTGGAAATCACAAAATGGGCTCAGGAATATCTGTGAACACAATTCACCGTGCCATCCGCCGTTGCCAGCTAAAACTCTATAGTTTAAAGAAGAAGCAGTATCTAAACATGATCCAGAAGCGCAGACGTCTTCTCTGGGCCAAGGCTCATTTAAAATGGACTGTGGCAAAGTGGAAAACTGTTCTGTGGTCAGACGAATCAAAATTTGAAGTTCTTTATGGAAATCAGGGACGCCGTGTCATTCGGACTAAAGAGGAGAAGGACGACCCAAGTTGTTATCAGCGCTCAGTTCAGAAGCCTGCATCTCTGATGGTATGGGGTTGCATTAGTGCGTGTGGCATGGGCAGCTTACACATCTGGAAAGACACCATCAATGCTGAAAGGTATATCCAGGTTCTAGAGCAACATATGCTCCCATCCAGACTACGTCTCTTTCAGGGGAGACCTTGCATTTTCCAACATGACAATGCCAAACCACATACTGCATCAATTACAGCATCATGGCTGCGTAGAAGAAGGGTCCGGGTACTGAACTGGCCAGCCTGCAGTCCAGATCTTTCACCCATAGAAAACATTTGGCGCATCATAAAACGGAAGATATGACAAAAAAGACCTAAGACAGTTGAGCAACTAGAATCCTACATTAGACAAGAATGGGTTAACATTCCTATCCCTAAACTTGAGCAACTTGTCTCCTCAGTCCCCAGACGTTTACAGACTGTTGTAAAGAGAAAAGGGGATGTCTCACAGTGGGAAACATGGCCTTGTCCCAACTTTTTTGAGATGTGTTGTCATGAAATTTAAAATCACCTAATTTTTCTCTTTAAATGATACATTTTCTCAGTTTAAACATTTGATATGTCATCTATGTTCTATTCTGAATAAAATATGGAATTTTGAAACTTCCACATCATTGCATTCTGTTTTTATTTACAATTTGTACTTTGTCCCAACTTTTTTGGAATCGGGGTTGTATGTCATGCATCACGTGGTGGGCTTTCCCCGTTCATGCAAGGCATTGTGGGATACAAATTTGTAACAGAAGAGGAAAATGGAGGATGCAAATGAAACGTAAAAGACCGACTACAAGGAAAGGAAACGCAGGATGAAACTAATAAATATCAGCGGTCAGTGAGCACCTCAGTGATCAGCTGTTCGTTTAGTGATAGAATGATGTAACTGTCAGTGCACGGTCAAGGTAAACCTGTAGATGGCAGTAATGCAACACTGGATGCTAGCTGCCGTAAAACCCAAAAGACGAAGAGGAGGAGGAGGAGGAAGAAGCAGCAACAGGTAAACTTGCACATGTGCACACAGACTTCCTCTGTTTACTTGACTGCATGAAGCGAGTAATTTCATGCAAATTATTTGCTAGGGTATCCCCTCAAACTAAATAACTTAGCTACAAAATGGCCTGATTTTTGAGATATTACAGAAATAAACAAATATCACAATGACCAAATTTCAGAGGGAACTAAATTTCACTGATTTTATGAAATTGAAAGGCCATAAATTAAAAGCTAGTGTAAATTGTTGTAGACATATCTGCCCTAATAGAATCGCCTTTAACTTGCATTATAAGAGCATAAATTTCTGCAGGAGATGATTGTAAAATACAGGACTTGCGTCCCTGACTGCCAGACAGAACATTTTAAAACACATAAGGGAAGTATCAGGAGTAACAAGATTGTTATTCCTAAGGGGAGTCCATCTGCTCTTGGAATCAATTAAGAGTCATATTTTTAATGCCAACATGGAATTTGTCCTGTTCCTTGCTTCTTAATAGTGCTAGGTAGTATGACCCAAAACTTGTATCACTGTGTTTAAGATTCTGGTGTGTGTGTGTACACATTTTTTGATTCTTCTTCTTTTTTTTTTATTTCATCATGTGTATATAATGAAGGCTTTGATTACTACAAGGTTTGCTCAGCCCCACAAAATGACACCTGATTCCTTCATATATTGTATGCATGAAACAATTGCAGAATGTAAACAAATTTTACTGTGCAAACTGCAAGTTAAAAAAACACACATAAATAAATAGACCAACAACTCTAACACTGATCCATTTCAAAACAAAATTTTGAAGATGGATGTATAAACACTATAAACTGACCTAAAATACTCATTGTATTTGGGTATTAAAATGGCTGCTGAAGAAGAAGAAACCTTTATTTGTCACATGCACACTTCAAGCACAGTGAAATTCATCCTCTGCATTTAACCCATCTGAAGCAGTGAACACACACACTCAGAGCAGTGGGCAGCCACACCAGAGTGCCCAGGGAGCAGTTATGGGTTCGGTACCTTGCTCAAGGGCACCTCAGCTCAAGGCCGCCCCACGTCAACCTAATGCTGCTTTTCCACTACCAACGCGGCTGAGTTGGGCTGAGCTGTGCCGTGCTGAGTCGAGCTGAGTGGGGCTGTTGGAGTTGCATTTCGACTACAACCACGCTGAACCGTGCTGGCTGGAAGTGGGTGGACACATTGGGTGGAGTTAGCGAAAGTGGGTGGACGTCACATGATGTCATTAGGCGGCGCAAACAGTGACATCAGTGATCTTTTAAGTGGTAGTCTCATGACCCGGATAGTAAACAATAAACATGGAGGACATGAATTCGTTAGTGTTGCTGGTCTTGGTTCTGTGGCTTGTTGTCACCGACAACGCCAACAGATACTGGCAAGAGCGTATAGATGAGGCGAGGCACATAAGGCTTCAGAAATTCTCGTAATTCGTAATTATTCTTCTTCCGGGTTTACAGATCCCAGCGTGCTCGCGGGGCATGTGTGGGCGTGTGAGGACACTCCTCCTCACCAATCAGTGCACAGGGGAGTGTCTCCTCATGCCCCTAACCCCACTCGGCTCGGTTTGGCTCGCTTCAGCCCCACTCCAAAACGGTGCGAGTTTTGGGTGCTAAGCAGGGCTGAAGCGAGCTGAGTCGTGCTGCTCTGAGATAGTCGAAACGCGAGCCGTGTCGGGCTGAAGTGAGCTGAAGCGAGCTGAAAAAGGGTAGTGGAAAAGGGCCATAACTGCATGTCTTTGGATTGTGGGGGAAACTGGAGCACCCAGAGGTAACCCACGTGGACACGGGGAGAACATGCAAACTCCACACAGAAAGGCCTTCGCCAGCCGCTGAGTTCGAACCTGGAACCCTCTTGCTGTGAGGCGACCGTGCTAACCACTACACCATCATACCGCCCCAGTTGATCAGTCACAGTTCCCTTGGTTCTCCATTTAACAAATCAGTGTGAATTTTTAATGTGCATTAATATTATCATTCAAGGTACAGAATTCAAGTATTTAAAAAGGGCTATATTGCTCTTCTGGTGGCACGGTGGTGTAGTGGTTAGCGCTGTCACCTCACAGCAAGATGGTTCTGGGTTCGAGCCCTGTGGCTGGTGAGGTCCTTTCTGTGTGGAGTTTGCATGTTCTCCCCATGTCTGCACGGGTTTCCTCCGGGTGCTCCGGTTTCCCCCACAGTCCAAAGACATGCAGGTTAGGTTAACTGATGACTCTAAATTGACCATAGGTGTGAATGTGAGTGTGAATGGTTGTCTGTGTCTATGTGTCAGCCCTGTGATCACCTGGCGACTTGTCCAGGGTGTACCCCGCCTCTCACCCATAGTCAGTGGGATAGGCTCCAGCTTGCCTGTGACCCTGTAGAACAGGCTAAAGCGGCTACAGATAATATGAGATGAGATTCTGTCTCTCATAGTTGAGGTATACCTATGATGAAAATTACAGGCCTCTCTCATCTTTTTAAGTGGGAGAACTTGCACAATTGGTGACTGACTAAATACTTTTTTGCCCCACTGTGTGTGTGTATATATATATATATATATATATATAATATATATCGCCTTGGCGGCACGGTGGTGTAGTGGTTAGCGCTGTCGCCTCACAGCAAGAAGGTCCTGGGTTCGAGCCCCAGGGCCGGTGAGGGCCTTTCTGTGTGGAGTTTGCATGTTCTCCCCGTGTCCGCGTGGGTTTCCTCCGGGTGCTCCGGTTTCCCCCACAGTCCAAAGCCATGCAGGTTAGGTTAACTGGTGACTCTAAATTGACCGTAGGTGTGAATGTGAGTGTGAATGGTTGTCTGTGTCTATGTGTTGCCCTGTGATGACCTGGCGACTTGTCCAGGGTGTACCCCGCCTTTCGCCCGTAGTCAGCTGGGATAGGCTCCAGCTTGCCTGCGACCCTGTAGAAGGATAAAGCGGCTAGAGATAATGAAATGAGATGAGATATATCGCCTTCGCGCCTACGGCGCTCAAACTTGTCTCCCTCCAAACTACTCGCAGAGAGGGAGAATCTTTGCAATTTCCCAAGTTGGAGCCTCTGTCTCGCCCATAGTCAGCTGGGATAGGCTCCAGCTTGCCTGCGACCCTGTAGGACAGGATAATGGATGGATGGATAAATGTAAAACTTGGACAAGGACACACAGGGAGAGAGAACCCCACAGGCCTAAGTAAAGAATGCGGCATTAGGTGTGCGTGCCCACATTCTCCTCACATGTAAAATGGCCACTTCACTCCAACCTGCAGTTCCACATTTGGCCACCGAGAGGCAACTTATTTTAATCCGAGACGTTCTGACCTTGTATTAAATGTGTATTGTTTAATACAGCTTTATCCATTTTAAAACATGTTTAAATGCATTTTATTAATGATGCAGTTTCTATATTTAATTAACTGTTTAGTGACTAAAGCAGTATCTTCCGTCCTCGTGTGTTGTGTAGTGAAGGATGTCCCTCCTGGTCGTTCGTTAAAGTATTGCTTTTTGGCCTTTTGGCTAAGATCAAGTGTAGTATCTGTTTTTATCTGTTTAATATCTTATACGTCTCCTATCTAGGGATCATATATTAAATTGATTTTTGGAATAGGGAGGTGGAATAGGGGCTTGCTCTGGCCACTCCACGCATTGACTCAATATTGTAGTATTTTTGGGAATAGTGCACCTCCTTTATACAGTGGAAAAACGAAAAAGACTAGTGTTTAGATAATCTGTCACTACAATATATGTGTAAGTTAATTTTGAGCATGGGTATATTTTTGTTTTAAAGAACTTTTAATGTTGTGCTGTCATTAGTTTTCCTTGATAATGTATTTTCTGTATGTATCCCACCATGTTTTACATAAGCAAGGGGTAGATTTTGTTTCATGTCACTGTGTGGCAGTGTAGTTATCATCCTTGTCGCCTCACAGCAGGAAGGTTATGGGTTCGAACTTTGCGGCCGACAGGGGTCTTTCTGTCGTGGAGTTTGCATGTTCTCCCCGTGTCTGCGAGGGTTCGCCCACCCGTCCAAAGACATACGGATTGTACAATGGGGTCACTGTAATTGGCGCAAGCTGTAGTGGTTTCCAAGCCATAAAAAAAATGTTGGTGAGAACCGAGTGAAGGATCAGGCTGTCTGTGGAGAAATGCTTCCCTTCTTCTGGATCAACTGTTTTTTTAAAACACCTTTTATTGAAAGTACAAAACCAATATGGTAACATCTCATCTCATCTCATTTCATTATCTCTAGCCGCTTTATCCTTCTACAGGGTCGCAGGCAAGCTGGAGCCTATCCCAGCTGACTACGGGCGAAAGGCGGGGTACACCCTGGACAAGTCGCCAGGTCATCACAGGGCAACACATAGACACAGACAACCATTCACACTCACATTCACACCTACGGTCAATTTAGAGTCACCAGTTAACCTAACCTGCATGTCTTTGGACTGTGGGGGAAACCGGAGCACCCAGAGGAAACCCACGCGGACACGGGGAGAACATGCAAACTCCGCACAGAAAGGCCCTCGCCGGCCCCGGGGCTCGAACCCAGGACCTTCTTGCTGTGAGGCGACAGCGCTAACCACTACACCACCGTGCCGCCCCTATGGTAACATCATAATCTAGTATAACTTGTGTGTGTATATATATATATATTCTTAATATAAATATTTTTTCTGTTCTTACAAGTAAGGTGAGAGAAAAATGGCATTTCGATTCTCCTATATGTCCTGGATATATAGTGAATTGAAAATAAAAAATCTTTGAATCTTGAGTCCTTATTGAAAGTACAAAACCAATATAGTATAATATGTTATCCTCCTAAATATAGGAAAGAACAGAGAAGTTATCAAAGGGAACAATCTAATAAAAATCGAGGATAAACAACTTTTATAATACGCTACAAAACTGAAAATAAATTATGTATGAAATGCTGTAGTTAAAGATATCCATGGACAGAAGGGGGGGGACAAAAGAAAACACACAAGAAAATGAACAATTAAGAAAAACGTGTCCAAGGGGGAAATGGTTTTATCTCAGTTATCTAATTCAGTGGGAAAATGTTTTAAAATATCAATCTTTCTGCTTTTGCACCTTTTTACAAATTTTAAGACTCTTAAGTATCATTTAAATTCGTTCAACAAAGAAAATTTGGGGGATGATTTCAGGATACTGTTCTTGTGCATTTAAAAAAAAAATTGGCCAAACATGGAATTACATTAGAGTTCATCATTTTTGTTTTGCAAGATCATGCCAAATGTTATATTGTCTCTCGAAGTAGAATGTGGAAAGATTTGTTTTACCAATTGTGAACTGAGTGATCAAGTTGGAGTGAAGAACTACTTCCGGAAAAGCGTGGCTCTCCTTATATGGTCAGGAGCAGTGCATCATGGGAAATGTTATCCTCACCATGCTGGTGAAGAGTGTGTGTGGTGGTGGCGGCGCTCCGCAGTGGGTTGTGAACTCATACTTACCTGGCAGGGGAGATACCATGATCAAGAAGGTGGTTCACCCAGGGCGAGGCTCAGCCATTGCACTCCGGCTGTCTGACCCCTGCGAATTCCCCAAATGTGGGAATCTCGACTGCATAATTTGTGGTAGTGGGGGACTGCGTTCGCGCTCTCCCCTGATTTCACTGTATAAAAGCAGATAAATGTGTTGTTTTTGAGTTTTGGGGGTTTTTTTTGTGAAAGAGTAGTCTATAATTAAAGATAATCTAAGGAAGACTTTGCCTCGCTTTTTATGATGTTAACAATGCACAGGGGCAAAGTGCACATCTTGGGTAAATTCAGGAGCGAGATCAATGTAATTCTCCTATTTTATATTAAACTTTGGTCAAATATCTGTCACATTTTGTGCAATTTTTTTTTTTTTACCTTGCGCAATACCAGAAAAATTCAGTTGAAATCAAGCCATTTGAGGTGAATTGGTCCGCCTCTGAAAAAACTTGGCATTTGGATTTCCCGGGAAACACTGATTTTCATGACGTCGCGTGTGGGACGCGTCCCTCTGAATCCTACGTCAGTGCTGGTTTGTTTATGAGAAAACGACCTGGTGGTTTTCTGCAAATTTCTTCAACGTTATCGCGTAATTATTAAAATGGTTGGTCTGCCTAGACCAAGCGCTCCCATTTCTCTCTCATTGTCCGGTCTTTTGGAAAACGATGAGTACTAATCCCATCACGATTGGTGTTGCTACACCCTCCTACGATACATCTGTTCACCATTTTAATTACGCGATAACGTTGAAGAAATTTGCGTTTTGAATTTTGCGCAAAGCTTGCGCAGCCTGTTGGCGCTTCCGCAGATGACGTCACGAATCTGACTCCTTTGGGATTTTTCCAGACGCGTTTTGTTATTTTTTTCTGTAGATTACCATGAAGGAGAAATTGGAAATTGCGGTGACAAGTTTCCCCTTTATTTATGACGGAAGGGGAAAAAACCTTAGGAAGCATGGACTGAGGTGTTGGAAAGTGTAGGTGTTTCAGGTGAGTTGAAGTGCATAATATATTTATTTTGTGAAAATAAGAATTTTATGCTAATTAGCTCCATAGCATGCGACTATTTACTTAGACAGGACGTGAAGGATACTGTTGGATATGTTAAAATGAAAGCAGTCACTTGTATTTATTTGTTTGCAATAAGGCAATAAAAAGTTAAAAAGTCTACCCTAAAGGTATTGACAACCAAACTTAAACTATAGTATTAAGGAATAAGATACCAGTTGACATGTGTCTGCTTTGCGGTTCTTTTACATAGTTTGCAAGATGGATTCTGAATGGCTTTACCCTATTTTATCTGTATCACAAAGCATCCACGAACTTTACCAGCGTCGTTGTCAGGTTGGTGAGAGTATTTTGATGGTGTTTGGTGTGAATGTGCGGTTAATAAGGAGCAGCAGTTTGGCCTTCACTGTTTTGCTGCATCAAGCATTATTTTTTTGTGCGCACGAAATACAGTGGGTCATTTTTATTTATTTATCTATCTATTTAAAATAAACATGTCCCTGTAGAGGCTCTCTATGTGAGGATCAGGCTCAGATTAGAGTTAAATGCACTAAAATGCGTTACAGGTGTGTTCACTTCTGATGATTAAAGTTTAATGGATAATTAATAATTCTGATTTTTTTAAATACATGATGTATAAATGTAAAACTTGGAGTGACACACAGAGAGAAAACCACACAGGCCTAAGGAATGTGGCGTTTTTTTTTGGGGGGGGGCATGCACATCCAGGGCTGCATAGTGGTGTAGTGGTTCGCACTGTCGCCTCACAGCAAGAAGGTTCTGGGTTCGAGCCCCGTGGCTGGCGAGGGCCTTTCTGTGTGGAGTTTGCATGTTCTCCCCGTGTCTGTGTGGGTTTCCTCCGGGTGCTCCGGTTTCCCCCAGAGTCCAAAGACATGCAGGTTAGGTTAATATGGGACGGCCTTGGGCTGAGGTGCCCTTGAGCGAGGCACCTAACTCCCAACTGCTCCCCGGGCGCTGTTAGCATGGCTGCCCACTGCTCTGTGTGTGTGTGTGTGTGTGTGTGCTCATTGTGTGCATGTGTTGTGTGTTCACTGCTTCAGATGGGTTAAATGCAGAGAGGAAATTTCACAAGTGTGTGATGAATAAAGCTGTGCTTTCTTTTTCCTCCACACATAAAATGGCCGCTTCACTCCAACCTGCAGTACCACATTTGGCCACCAGGAGGCAATTTATTTGTAATTTTAATCTGAGACATTTTGATCTTGTATTAACAGTACACATTTAATATAGCTTTATCCATTTTAAAACATGTTTAAGTACATTGTATGTTTATTTAGAAAAGAGTACAATGTTTTTTTAGTATAGATGAGATTGTATCCTTCCGATTGGCCAGTTTGTGAACTCATTCTCATTTCCTCCTTTGTGTGCACATTTTAAAGCTGTAAATTTATGTTTATTGCATCTCCTTTGGGCTGTTGACATGGTAATTATGTGATTTTTATATTTTATTAACGGTTTAGTGAATAAAGCAGTATCTTCAGTCCTCGTGTGTTGTGTAGTGAAGGATATCCCTCGTTGTTCATCAGCTAAAGTATCGCTTCTCGGGCTTTTGGCTAAGATCAAGTGTAGTAGTTTAGTTAGTTTAGTTTAGTTTATTAGCTTATTTGACAGGGACCATGTACAAGACATCGCTAGTACCAGAGTTAGCTAGAAAGCTAATTTGCGTCTGTGGTCCCTGGGCAGGGAGCTATAAAAACACAAACATACACACATGACTTACTGTTGCCAATATGAAGTACACACTAAAATAGCAACAGCATTCTAAAACATGCATCATACTAAAGCATATAAAAAACATATACTATCACATCATCACATAAAAACAACACACATACAACAATAGACATCGTCATATAAAACAATACACATACCATTTCACAATACTTACTATAAAACAGCACACTGATTAATGATCACATATTTGATTAGCCTTAAGCCATACCTTTAATGATAATTTAAACTGGCTAAAGCTTGCACTGTTTCTAATGTGAACTGGAATTGCATTGCATTTTTCAGCTGCACTAACAGAAAAAGCTGATTGACCAAAGGAAGTTTTCCTATAACCCACATAGCAATCACCTCTCACAGAGGACCTTGAAACTCTTAAATTGTCTCTGCACAGTGATATACACTGCCTAAGAGGTGATGGTGCAAGATCATGGAAAAGTTTATACAATAAACACATATGAGCAAAACAAATAAAACTCTCAAAGGACAGCATGTTGTATTTTGATATAATAGCACAATGATGGTAATATCTTGGCTTTTTATCCAAAATCTTTAAAGCCATTTTGTAAAGAGAGGCTAATGGTTTTATGGTGGTCCTGGTAGTATCAGTTCTTATCAGTTTAATATCTGATATGTCCCTTACCTGGGGACCATATATTAAATTGATTTTTGGGACAGGGAGATGGAATAGGGGCTTGCTCCGTCCACTCCACGCATCGACCCGGTATTGCAGTACTTCTGGGAACTGTGCACCTCCTTCATACAGTGGAAAAACAGAAGAGATCAGTGTTTGAGTGGTCTGTGACCAGAATATCTGTGTAGTTAATGCTGGCTATTGGGTGTATTTTTATTTTAAAGAGCTAATAATGTTGAGCTGTCATCAGTTTTCTTTGAATTATGTTCATTGTGTGTAGTGATTTAAGTAAAACCGCCACCATATTTTACATGAACCAAGTGGTAAGTTTTATTTCATGTCATTGTTTAATGTGTTGGTGAGAAAACCGAGTGAAGGATCAGGGCTCTCTGTCCTGTGGAGAAATGCTTCCCTTCTCCTGGATTAACTGTTGTGGCTTTTTTTTTTTTAAATTAAAACACAATACCTTTATACAGGTCCATAGAGGATGCTATCTCCACTGCTGTACACCCAGCCCTCCCTCACCTGGACTCAAAGAACACCTAGGTGCGAATGCTGTTCTTGGATTACAGTTCGACATTCAACACAATCATTCCCCAGCAGCTAATACAAAAACTCGGACATTTTGGACTCAACACCTCTCTTTGTAACTCAGAGATGAGAGTTTTCCGCTTTTCGGCGGATTTCCGCTTTTTCTGAGCAAAAATCGATATTATGCCAAATCCGTTGAGATTTTTTTTTTTCATTGAGGGGGGTTGGGGTATGTTCCTTCGTGATACTCAAGCGTACGACGATGTTACATGTTTGCATTTTCGCCATCTTTAGTCTCGCTAAGTCTCGCGGTAGAATACGTGTTATCTACAATGTAATTGGCCAAAACATCGCTGGCGAGAGCATGATAGCCAATCATAACAGTTCTTACAAGAGTGTGGGAGAGAACAAAAGCCAATCATAACAGTTCTTACAAAAGTACCCGCATCTGTTCTATTTTATCGAAACTTGCACATGTTCATCGTCGCTGCGCTTCAAAAATACGTTTCTCTTTCATATCGGCTTTTTTACTCAAAATGCCGAATACAGTTGACAAGCGAGACGAAGCGAAGGTACGTGAAATCGATGCTGGTATAAAAAACAGGAGGATGCTATCTCCACTGCTGTACACCCAGCCCTCCCTCATCTGGACTCAAAGAACACCTAGGTGCGAATGCTGTTCTTGGATTACAGTTCGACATTCAACACAATCATTCCCCAGCAGCTAATACAAAAACTCGGACATTTGGGACTCAACACCTCTCTTTGTAACTGGGTGCTGGACTTTCTTACAGGAAGGCCACAGAACGTTCGGGTCAGCAGTAACACCTCCAGGACCATCATGCTGAGCACAGTGGCCCCACAAGGGTGTGTGCTCAGCCTGCTGCTCTTCACCCCGTTGATCCACCCATGACTGTGTACCAATCTACAGCACCAACCACATCAAGTTTGCGGATGACATGACTGTGGTGGACCTCATCACTAACAAAGGTGAAGTCAACTACAGGAATGAGGTGAGCCAACTGGTCCAGTAGAGTAAAGACAACAATCTCTTCCTGAATATGGGAAAGACCAAAGAGATTGTGGTCGACTTCAGAAGGGGTCACTCAAAGCATCCCCCTCTGACTATCGACGGTGCTGCAGTGGAGAGGGTGAGCAGCACCAAATTCCTAGGGGTGCATATCGCTGAGGACCTCTCCTGGTCCAACAACACCGCATCACTGGCCAAGAAGGTTCAAACTCGCCTTTACTTCCTCCGCAAACTGAGGAGTGCACGAGTCCCACCCCCCATCATGTGCTCTTTCTACAGGGGCACCATTGAGAGTGTCCTCACTGGCTGCATCGCTGCGTGGTACGGAGGCTGCAGTGCCTCCTGCCGGAAGACTCTGCAACGCATAGTGAACGCGGCCAGCAAGATCACTGGTACCCCTCATCCCTCCCTTACGGACATCTATTACTCCTGTCTCACCCGCAGAGCCATCAGCATCACTGGGAACACCTCCCACCCTTCACATTCACTCTTCAGCCTCCTGCCCTCAGGGAAAAGGTACTGGAGCCTCTGGGCCTGCTCCACAGGATTACTGAATCGCTTCATCCACCAAGCTGTAAGGGTACTGAATTCTGTCCTCTACCTACCCCTGGTCTGTAACACATTAATTCACACAAGAAACTCTATCTCATCCGTTTGCACATCACACTACAATCATTTGCATTCCTGTTGTATCTGCTGCTATTGCTCATTTGCACTACTGCTCATGTACACCTCATAAGCTGCTCTTCTAAGCACCTTCTCCGTTACAGATACTGTACTGTATTTGCATTACTGCTATTTTGTACATTGTTTGATTTTAGTGTATTTTTACCTATATTATCTATATATATATATAATTTTTCTTAATATAAATATTTTTTATCTGTAAGGTGAGAGAGAAACAGCATTTCGATTCTCCTATATGTCCTGGATATATAGTGAATTGAAAATAAAAAATCTTTGAATCTTGAGTCTTTATTGAAAGTACAAAACCAATATAGTATAATATCGTGTTATCCTACTAAATATAGGAAAGAACAGAGAAGTTATCAAAGGGAACAATCTAATAAAAATCCTGGATAAACAGCTTTTATAATACGCTACAAAATTGAAAATAAATTATGTATGAAATGCTGTAGTTAAAGATATCCATGGACAGAAGGGGGAGACAAAAGAAAACACACAAGAAAATGAACAATTAAGAAAAACGTGTCCAAGGGGGAAATGGTTTTATCTCAGTTATCTAGTTCAGTGGGAAAATGTTTTAAAATATCAATCTTTCTGCTTTTGCACCTTTTTACACATTTAAAGACTCTTAAGTATCATTTAAACTCGTTCAAGAAAGAAACAAATTTGGGGGATGATTTCAGGATACTGTTCTTGTGTATTTAAAAAAAAATGGCCAAACATGGAATTACATTAGAGTTCATCATTTTTGTTTTGCAAGATCATGCCAAATGTTATATTGTCTCTCGAAGTAGAATGTGGAAAGATTTGTTTTACCAATTGTGAACTGAGTGATCAAGTTGGAGTGAAGAACTACTTCCGGAAAAGCGTGGCTCTCCGTATATGGTCAGGAGCAGTGCATCATGGGAAATGTTATCCTCACCATGATGGTGAAGAGTGTGTGTGGTGGTGGCGGCGCTCGGCAGTGGGTTGTGAACTCATACTTACCTGGCAGGGGAGATACCATGATCAAGAAGGTGGTTCACCCAGGGCGAGGCTCAGCCATTGCACTCCGGCTGTCTGACCCCTGCGAATTCCCCAAATGTGGGAATCTCGACTGCATAATTTGTGGTAGTGGGGGACTGCGTTCGCGCTCTCCCCTGATTTCACTGTATAAAAACAGACACCTTTTTTTTGTTTGTTTTTCGATTAATCTGTCGCGTGTTATTTGTCTTAACGAGCATACTATATAGAAGTTTTTCTTCTTTGAATAATAGCTTAGGTTTTAAGAGTTGCTATGATAGCTATTAATTATAGCTTAAGAAATGTACTAAAATATAACAGTTATAAATAGGTTGTATGTTAATAATTAATTACATAATGAGACTTTGGGGTCTGAGGGTATTTTCTGTAATTTCTATGATTTTGGCATGTTTTGTCAATTTCAACAAATCTAAGTAATATTTTTAAAATCTCATGCTTTTTTTTTTTTTTACAGTTTTTCTCCATTGGTTTGGCTCATTTCTTGAAACTGAGATGACATTCTCATAACTATAAGGCAATTTGGCCAAACAGACTTACAGTTCTGCACAACACTTCAGATAACCAGCAAAATGTCATTTGTCTCCCAAAACTACTCATCCATGCTTCAAAATGAAATCCCTTTCCCATCTAAATAGTCAGTACCATAAAAATGGCATAAATCCTTCTCAATTGCTTTGGCACATTTTCATTCATTCAGTTCTTCTGTCAAAATAACTTGGATGGGACAGCACAACTACATGGATCACCTGGCAATGTTTGTACAGCTCCCAAAACAGTTTACCCATCTGTCAAAACTACATTCCCTTCTCATATAACTAGTCAGTGCCTCCAAAATGCATTGTCCCTTTGGTATTGTGTAAGTACTGCGAGTCAAAATGCTTAGACGCTTTGTCATGGCATATGTCTAACTATAGGAATACAGTTTTCACACCACACACACACGCTGCACTCATTCTGCCGAGGAATTTTCATTTTTATTCTCAGCTAACGTGAATTGTACACATTACTGTAGGTAGGGAACAATAAAAAGGAAAATGTATACGCTGTGTATACTGTGTACACAAAATACAAAAACCCACAAAAACAAACAAAAAATGAATACTGTAAATAAAGAGTCACAAATGAAGACATTTTGTTTAGTCGCGGTCACTCCCCTCTCTCGCCTGGTCACCATCCTCATCTTCCTGGCCATCCATTCTCTGTGCTCTGTTCGGCCACAGATTCTCATCAACATCACATCTGATGTTTTCTCTTGAGATGCAGCGTGGGAAGAAGCGTCGTGAATGCCTGAGCCATCCTCTACACTGATCACCTGTTATATCCTCACAGGCAGCATCCATAGCATTGAGGAGAGACCTCTGGTTTTCAGCATGGTGTTCATATACTCTCCATCTCCAAGCAGAGAAAAAACTCCTCGATAGGATTCAGGAATGGAGAATATGGTGGTAACAAGACATTATGCATTCTTGGATGCATGTTGAACCATGCCCGGATGCGTGGACCACGGTGGAAATTAACATTGTCCCATACAATGACAAACTGGGGTAGGTGGGGCCCTTCGAGACCCCTCTCATTTTCTGGGACCAAATATACATATAGTTGGTCCAGGAAACGGAGGAGTTTCTCTGTGTTATACGGGCCCAAGCTTGCAGTGTGGGTGGCCACACCATTTTCTGAAATAGCCGCGCACATGGTTATATTTCCCCCCCGCTGGCCTGGGACATCCACTGTGGCCCGCTGGCCAATGATGTTTCGGCCACGCCTGCGGCCCTTGGCCAGGTTGAAGCCTGCCTCATCAACAAACACTAGGATGTGTGGTGTTTCACTCCCCTCCAGTGCCAGGATTCTCTGGAAAAGAGATAAATAGAGTAAAAAAAAATCAATCATGTAGATGGGTCATATGGTCACAGCAATGCTACACAATATGTTCTTCACAAAGTCAATATAACCCACTGTGGTTCCAATCCTAGAGTGCAGACTTATGCAGATTTTCTGGGGTAGTTTTTGATACAAAGAGAACAGAGACATACTGTTGACAGTGTTCTGTTACAGTTCAGCAAAATGCTGTGGTCATATATTGTAAAGCTGGAATCCAAAGGTAAAGAGGAGGATACTGAAACCCTCAGAAATTGGAACCTCTGCAGTGTTGGCTACTTATAGGTTACAAAATGATAGACAATGAATAATTGACTTACCTGCACATACTGGTACCGCAGCTCTTTTACTCTGGCAGTGTTCCTATCAAATGGTACTCTGTATATCTGTTTCATGGTGATTAGGTTCTTCTTCAGAACCCGGTCTATTGTTGATATGCTGATGGAGTCGATGTTTTGGAAGACGCCATTGTTTTGGAGGACTGCATCCCGGATCTGTGTCAGTGTTATGGCATTATTTGCTATCACCATGTTACAGATCTCCTGTTCTTGGCGATCGGTTAGAAGTTTTCTTCTTCCACCCGCATGAGGTTGTCGGCCAATCCTGCACATAGACAACATAACTATTTGTTGTCCTTGCCTTATGTGTTTGTTACAGATTATCAATCACTGTACAGTAATGACTGCATTACACACCACTTTACTGTATTTGTAGGCTACTGTACTTACAATTGCACTGCCATTCTATTGCGAATTCTTGCTGTATTTTGTCCAATTTACAACAGTATTTCCTTTGTCATTCTACAGTAGTGAACTGTATAATACTGTGACTTCACATCGAGGTAAGATTTTCGGCCTGGGTCTAAACACACACACACGCACACACACACACACACACACACACGCACGCACACAGTCAAACAGTTGTCATTGCCTGAGTGCATACCTGTTTTCCCGCCAAAAGGTTTGAATGATGGAGGAAACTGTGGAGCGTGGCACGTTAGGCTGCACTCTGCGCCCTGCCTCTGCCATTGTGAGGTGATGGTTGATGACATGATCAATAATGGTGGCCCGAATTTCATCTGGGACAACATGATGTCTGCGAACTCTATTTCCTCCTATTCCACCACCACGAACCCTCACTCCTCCTCCTCTTCCCTCTCCTCTACCTCCACACACCCTCAATCCTCCACCTCCTCTTCCTTCTCTTCCTCTTCCCCTTCCTCCAAGTGGAGATTGCCCTGGTTGATGCACTTGCTCTCTCTCCATGTTGACATAGGAAAAAGTACTAGCACCAGGCCAAGCTGTATATATACAGCAATGCCAGCACTCCAAAACATAGATAACACCTGTCAGGTAACTCAACAAACAGATGGATTGGTCACCTGCAAAGTGGGACACTCCTCCTTCGTTAGTCAGAAACTGATTTCACCTATTACCTACTAACATGATTATCCTAAATTTACTATGACATCTTACAAAATATGTACTGTATTCTATTCCAATTTCCTAACACTATTTTGACAATTGAGCAGACTATTCTGCATATGATGACTTATACGATGAAAATGTGCTGACATGTTTTGAGGACAATGACCATTACACTGAGAACCAACCAATTGGGATAGATCAGCAAGATACATTCATTTGAAAAATGTACTAAATGTAGGCTGATTGTGTTAACTGTAGGATACTTGTACATAGCCATTTGCATGGATGTACTAATTGCTTGAGACATGTACAAAGCATTTGAAATATTGATGAAAGCAATGATAAATGCCATTCTGTTGTGAGAAACTGCAAGTTAGTTTGGGGATTTGTCCATGTTGTTTTGAGAATGTCATCTCAGTTTCAAGAAATGAGCCAAACCAATGGAGAAAAACTGTAATACTCAGCATAAGATAATGGAGTTTTTTATAGGTTATCTATTTAGGTTGCATACTCATTTAACACTTTTGAAGTCTATCTATTAACATTAGGCTTTTCGTGTTGTTATTCCTTTATCCACATTATAAAAGCAGATGATTATGATGTTTTGCGGTTGTTTTTCTGCGTATGTTATTTCTTGAATGTTTTTTTTTTTTTAGTTATTTTAGTGCTTAACTTACGTAGATTTTTTTTAAAATACTGGTTTGGGTTGCTATTAGTTGCAGCTCATGAAATGCACTAGAATACAACACAGTAATAGGTCAATTATATATTAATATCATGAGACTCTAAGGGTATTTTCTAGCATTCCCATGGTTTTTGTATGCTCTCTTCTTAGTGTTAACAAATCCAAGCAGTATTTTCTATCTCGTGATCTTTTTTTATTTTTGTATTCCGCAGAAGTTCACCTACAGTAACTGTCGTAATTGTTTCCTGCGAGAATTCCGCAGATGTGGGAATCTCGACTGCATAATTTGTGGTAGTGGGGGACTGCGTTCGCGCTCTCCCCTGATTTCACTGTATAAAAGCAGATAAATGTGTTGTTTTTGAGTTTTGGGGGGTTTTTTTGTGAAAGAATAGTCTATAATTGAAGATAATCTAAGGAAGACTTTGCTTAGCTTTTTATGATGTTAACAATGCACAGGGGCAAAGGGCACATCTTGGGTAAATTCAGGAGCGAGATCAATGTAATTCTCCTATTTTATATTAAACTTTGGTCAAATATCTGTCACATTTTGTGCAATTTTTTTTACCTTGCGCAATACCAGAAAAATTCAGTTGAAATCAAGCCATTTGAGGTGAATTGGCCCAAAAACAGATGATTTTGACGTCTTAAAGTTTTTTCGTGGTTTCTAATTTGCGAGTGTGGTTTGTTATCTATTAATTGTTTGAGTAATAGTTTTTTCTCAAATACTTATGTGCTGCTGTTAGTTAGATCTTATGAAACCCACTAGAATACTACACAGTAATAGATTAATTATATATTAACAATTTTATCATGAGACTCTGAAGTTATTTTTCTAGCACTCCTACAATTTTGATATTCTCTGTCAGTTTCAACAAATCTAAGCAGTATTTTCAGTCTCGTGACTTTTTTTTTGTATTCCGCAGATGTTCACCTACAGTAACGTATGTATGTCATGATTGTACCCTGCGAATTCCCCGGATGTGGGAATCTTGTGGTAGTGGGGGACTGTGTTCGCGCTCTCCCCTGATTTCACTGTATAAAAACAAATAATAGCGTTGTTTTTTCTATTGTTCTTTTCAGTGTTTCTTGAGAGTGCAATTTAAGACTTATTAACTGTTTAAGTAAGTAATCTATATGCTTTTTTTTGGAAATACTAATGTGGGTTGTCATTATAGCTCATGTAATACACTAGAATACAACACAGTAACAGATCAGTTATATATTAATAATTAATTATATCATGAGATTCTGGGGTCTGAGGGTATTTTCTGGCACTCCCATAATTTTGGCATGCTCGTGTCAATTTCAACAAATCTAAGCAGTATTTTCAGTCTCGTGACTTTTTTTTGTATTCCGCGGAAGTTCACCTATTGAGGTATTTCACTCACGTGACCAAGTCATGTGATGCTGCCATTTTGGACGGCACGGCTCGAATCAGTTTGAATGTGAGGAAGGCGACAAACGAAAAACATAAAAGAAAAAGGAGCGAGATGCAGAAAACACCTTCACTATCCAGCGACGTAGGGCATTTACAGGGTGAGCAGAGGGAGAGGTATTTGCAAAAATTGAGGTTAGCAGGCTTAGAGAACGACGTTTACCTGCTTCCACCAGGATTGCTCACTGACGTACGGAAGTACACGAAGCCCTCGTCTTTACCTGACTTCGGCCCACATGATCTGTATACCTATGTCGTTAAAAACCCATCGCCATACACAGGTATTGATCTGAAAGCGTATAAGAGTTTGGATGCCTACAAATATTTTGTGTCAGGCTGGGTAACATGCCTACATCAGTGGGTCGTCCCTGGAGCCGGTGGTCGCCATCTGATTACAGCTAAGGTTTGTTCACATTTTCATTTACTTTCGGTCCTCAGGATAAACAAAATGTTATTAAATGTCATTGAAATAACTTCTTAGTCTGTTGAGACATGGCCCGTTATAAATTTGCTGTTACCAGGCAATGACCAAGAACTGTATTATTAGGGTCGGTGTAGTTGTAGCAGTGTATTAGCAACTAGCTGTTAGCACTAGCTAATGTCAACAACATCGTAGCTGGTATGTTACTGTAGCAATGTTTACGTTCAGTCATTTGGATGACTGTTAAAACCTTTCAGTCTCAAGTTTTTCCTTTACTGGATTTACTAGTTTACTGAGCTAGCGCGCTCGACCAAGCCGGGAGCCATCGCGCGCTCTCCGGCCGAGCCAGGAGCCATCGCGCGCTCTCCGGCCGAGCCGGGAGCCATCGCGCGCTCGCCGGCCGAGCCGGGAGCCATCGCGCGCTCGCCGGCCGAGCCGGGAGCCATCGCGCGCTAGCTCAGTAAACTAGTAAATCCAGTAAAGGAAAAACTTGAGACTGAAAGGTTTTAACAGTCATCCAAATGACTGAACGTAAATATTGCTACAGTAACATACTAGCTATTGTTGTTGACATTAGCTAGCTTGCCGTCCAAAATGGTGGACACCGGGGCGTCACGTGACCCTGTGACGTCAGGTGAAATACCTCAATAGGAATGTCTATGTATGTCATGATTGTACTTCTTAATAAAAACCAGATAACGATGTTTTCAAAGGCAGTTTTAGAACCGTGGTGAAATTTGTGTGTTGGGGGGGAGAACCATTTACCCATTGTGATGAACTGGTTTGATCACTTGAGGTAATTTTATTCAGTCTTAGGAATGTATCAAGCACAAAAATTAACATCTGCTCCATTGATTTGGACCATTAACTGGCCATCAAAAAAAAAAAAAAACATTCATTATCCATAACTGCTTAGCCTGTTCTAGAGAGTCGCAGGCAAGCTGGAGCCTATCCCAGCTGACTGGGCGAGAGGCAGGGTACACCCTGGACAAGTCACCAGGTCATCACAGGGCTGACACACAGAGGCAAACAACCAGTAGCGGCCGGTGAAAAAAAAAAAAAAGTTCTTGTTGGGGCTGGTGTGCTAATAGATTGCCCTGCCTAGTCCAGTCTAAGCATTCAAATGAACAGTAAAAAAATGACAACTACATTTTGCCGCCTATTTAGTCCCTATTTATACAAATAGGAGTCATTCAGGATTCAGACATGTCTTTGCTCGGTGTTAGCAAATTACAGGTTTTATCTCATCTCATTATCTGTAGCCGCTTTATCCTGTTCTACAGGGTCGCAGGCAAGCTGGAGCCTATCCCAGCTGACTACGGGCGAGAGGCGGGGTACACCCTGGACAAGTCGCCAGGTCATCACAGGGCTGACACATAGACACAGACAACCATTCACATTCACATTCACACCTACGGTCAATTTAGAGTCACCAGTTAACCTAACCTGCACGTCTTTGGACTGTGGGGGAAACCAGAGCACCTGGAGGAAACCCACGCAGACACGGGGAGAACATGCAAACTCCGCACAGAAAGGCCCTTGCTGGCCACGGCTCGAGCCCGGACCTTCTTGCTGTGAGGTGACAGCACTAACCACTACGCCACCATGCTGCCCCGAGGCAACTTATTTGTAATTTTAATCTGAGACATTTTGATCTTGTATTGAACAGTACACGTTTAATATAGCTTTATCCATTTTAAAACATGTTTAAGTACATTGTATGTTTATTTAGAAAAGTAAGTAGTAGGCTGTCATTCGGACGCATGTCCATGACTTTAGCGCAAGAGATGACACCGCTTCTTGTGGCTGAAGAGCCCGATCCTTGAACGGCAGGGTCGACCACAGCCAACGCACACGAAATCCGATGTTGGCGGAGCATTTCTAGCCACCTTTCTTCTTTCCTTTTACGCCACAGCCTTGTTCCTTATCCTCCTCTCTCCTGCTTCAAGGGACACGCTGCAACTGGTCTTCCATCTGGCGCGATCTGCGGCAAGCAGCTCCCAGTTATCAACAGCCAGGCCGATTGCAATCATATCTCTCTTGCATAGGTCCCTGAAGCAAAGCTTCGGACGACCCACGGGCCTTGAACCGTATTCCAGTTCGCTGTAAAGGAGGTTCTTTGGGATTCGACCGTCCATCATTGTGATGGTCTGCTGGCCTTGTCTGTGTTTGTTTTGCTTTGTGTGTGTGTGTGTTCCTTGTAGGCGTGGCTGCAGACCATCCCGGGAATTGGCGACACCTTGGCCCGGTGTCGCCACGTCCTTAAAACCACTTTTTCCCCGTTTCCTGTGGGAGCTTCTTTTGTTTTCTTTCCTTTTGTTTTTCTTTTTTTTGTATGTAACACGCACGAGCTCATTGTTCACGCATTCTACTTTGTTGATTTTTCTTGTATTTTGTTATTATAATAAATTAATTATTATTTGAACTTTACCCCTGTGTCCTCCTCTTTGTCATGGTTTGAGCCAAGCCGTGACAAATGGGGGCTCGTCAAAGTTAGAACCCGTTTGTTTTTTCTTAAATTGTTTGATGCAATTTTTTTGGTCTGCAAGCGTTGCGGGTTAATTTTGTGAATGGCATGTCGTCATTAGGTATGTCACTTCGTAGTGGGTATTCCCTTATGTTTAGCTCAGGTTACAGGTGTAGAGCTAATGAAACGGGAAGTCTCTATTGTTTGAGGAGGCGCAGTTTTGTTTGAGGTAAAGTTTGGAAGCTCTGCCTCGGTGCGCAACGCTTAATAAGGTAAGTGTTTGACTTGTTGCACTGGTTCGAGTTAAATGAGCGATGAATGTCCCTTGTTAGGTGGAGCGGCATTGTTCCTTTGGACTTTGTCAGGGGGGGTTCTGTAGTGTTGTAGTGAAAGCGGTTAGAGCAATTGTCTCGGGAGTGTTTCCATAGTGTGAGAGGAGTCGCCAGTTTCTGGTTGCTTTTTCTCCCTACTGGGCTTTGGCACTTAATTACCCACCGCCAGTAGCTACATGAAGAGCTAGGCCGCAGCTTAATTAGGTTGTGGGGCTTTGTAGGTAGTGGGACAGGCATTGTTTTTGTTTGGCTTTCAGTTTGGTGGGCTTGTGCATGGAGTCAGACACTTAATTTTGTTTGTTTTGTTCAACGTTGCGCACTGCGGTATAATGCCGACGGTGGAAGTTAAAGATTTTATTGCTTCTCCGTCGGAGGAGATATTAGACCAGTGTACGAAGGATCAGCTGCTTAAGTTAGCAGAGCATTATCAGCTGGAGGTAAATGGTCAATTTGCGAAGGATAAGGTTAAGGCAATTGTGAAGAGTAACTTAGTCGCTACAGGTGTGCTAATTGAAAAGTAAGTGTTCCGCAAGCAGCTTGTGTAGCTGGACCTGCTAACTGGGTCACCAATTATTGTGATCAACAGGAGGATGAAGTTATTGCGCCTGATCAGGCGCTCTTGCTTGGCTGTTTGAAAAACTCTGAAGTCCTTGCTAATCTTGAAGAGTTGCTGGCATACTTGCCCACATCCCGTTCTGCTGAGCTAATAGATCTGATACTTAGCTTCCCTTGTTTGTTCTCTGATACACCTGGTCGTACACATCTGATTGAACATGACATTGAGGTTGGAGATGCTAAGCCAATAAAACAAAGGTTCTATCGGGCAAATGCAGAGAAACTGAAATGTCTAGACAGTGAAATTGCATATATGCTTGAGAATGGTATAGCCGAACCTAGTTCCTCTAGTTGGGCGTCTCCTTGTTTGCTGGTTTCAAAGGCAGATGGCATGTTACGCTTTTGTACAGACTTTCGCAAAGTCAATGCCGTCACCAAACCTGATCTGTTTCCTCTTCCGAGAATGGAAGATTGTGTAGATCAGGTGGGCTCTGCGAAGTTTGTCAGTAAACTTGATTTGTTAAAAGGTTACTGGCAAGTACCTTTGTCAGACCGTGCTCAGGAGATTGCTTCCTTTATAACACCTAAGGGATTGTATTCCTATTCAGTTATGCCATTTGGGCTTCGAAATGCTCCAGCAACATTCCAGCGTCTTATGAATCGCGTTGTCGGTGATATGGAAGGTTGTGCGGTGTATTTAGATGATGTAGTGTGTTTTTCAGATACTTGGGATGTTCATATGCAGCGGATGCGGGAACTTTTCACTCGTTTGGCGGAGGCAAGGCTCACAGTCAACCTCGCAAAGTGTGAGTTTGCGAGGGCGACTGTGACCTACCTTGGCCGGGTGGTGGGGCAGGGACAGGTTCGTCCCGTTGATGCAAAAGTCCGGGCTGTTGAGCAGTTTCCTGTACCAGCAACTAAAAAGGAGTTGATGCGGTTCCTTGGTCTTGTGGGCTATTATAGGAGTTTTTGTAAGAACTTTTCTACGGTTGTGGCCCCTCTTACTAATGTTTTGAGGGAGAAGGAAAGGTTTGTCTGGTCTCCTGCTTGCCATGTGGCTTTCCAACAGGTGAAGAGGCTCCTTTGTGATGCACCAGTTTTGGCAGCACCACGTTTTGATTGTCCCTTTAAGCTCTTTGTCGATGCTAGTCTTGTGGGTGCAGGGGCTGTTCTGGTTCAGGAGGATGAGCGTGGCATAGACAAGCCTGTTAGCTTCTTCTCAAGAAAGTTTAATGCGTATCAGCGGAATTATTCTGTTGTGGAGAAGGAGACTTTGGCATTGGTTCTTGCTTTGAAACATTTTGATGTGTATGTTGGTGGTAGTACTCCTGTATTGGTTTTTACAGATCATAATCCACTCACATTTCTTAGTTCTTTACATTGTCCGAATCAGAGACTAATCAGATGGTCTCTCTTCCTGCAGTCTTATTGCCTGGATATCCACCACATCAAGGGGACAGACAACGTGGTGGCAGACGCGTTGTCTAGGGCCCCCTAGGCGTGGTGGACTTCTCTGCTCTCACAGTTCTTTGCCTTTTGCCCCTTCCTGTACTCTTAAATGTGCTTCCTAGGTGCACCGGTTGCCGAGTTGGGGAGGGGTTGTGTGTGTTGAGCTGTGGGACAGACGTTAACATCTCCAGGTTATGGTTTGTGAATTTATTAAGAGGGTTAGATAATTGTATAGTAGCTGGTCTAATGTGTCTAAATGTTTAAATTAATTTCTATTATGTTTAATTTTGTTGGGATGGCTGTTTATTTGTTAGCCCTGACTGGTGGGCGGGACTCCATTTTGGGAGCCCGCTTTTGTGGGAGGGGGTGTGATGGTCTGCTGGCCTTGTCTGTGTTTGTTTTGCTTTGTGTGTGTGTGTGTTCCTTGTAGGCGTGGCTGCAGACCATCCCGGGAATTGGCGACACCTGGGCCCGGTGTCGCCACGTCCTTAAAACCACTTTTTCCCCGTTTCCTGTGGGAGCTTCTTTTGTTTTCTTTCCTTTTGTTTTTCTTTTTTTTGTATGTAACACGCACGAGCTCATTGTTCACGCGTTCTACTTTGTTGATTTTTCTTGTATTTTGTTATTATAATAAATTAATTATTATTTGAACTTTACCCCGTGTCCTCCTCTTTGTCATGGTTTGAGCCAAGCCGTGACAATCATCCAACGTACGTGGCCCAGCCACCTCAACCTGCATTGCCTGAGTAGGGTGAAAAGCGAGGGGACACCAGATCTCTTGAGTACATTGTTGTTGGAGACTTTGTCTGTCCGTTTAATCGAAAGGATACAGCATAGACATCTTAAATGGAAAGTGTGTAATCGCTTTTCCTGCCCTGCGTAGGTAGACCATGATTCACTGCCATAGAGCAAGGTGCTCAAAATACAGGCACGGTATACAGCAATCTTCGTCTGGGTAGTCAGTTTCTTATTTTCCCACACTCAGGAGGAAAGCTTCATCATGTTTGTTGCTGCTTTACCAATTCTTTTCCCGAGTTCCGCATCCAGGGATCCGTTTGCAGTGGTGGTGGAACCAAGATAGGTAAACTGTGGGACGACTTCCAGGGTGTAGTCATTGATGGTTAGAGTAGGCGTGGCTTCAGAGCCTTGGTGCATGACTTTCGTCTTCTTCAGGCTGATGGTAAGACTGAATGCCGCACAAGCGCTTGAAAATCGGTCCAGGAGGGTCTGCAGCTCTCTTTCACTATGTGCAACAAGAGCAGCAGCAGCAGCGAATAGAAGGTCGCGTAGCATACACTTGCGGACTTTGGTCTTGGCTCGGAGACAAGCTGGGTTGAATAGTTTCCCATCTGATCGAGTACGTAGTAGGACGCCTTCATCGGCTGACCCAAAAGCGTGTTTCAGGAGAATGGAGATGTTGAAGAGAGTTGGAGCTTAGTACACATCCTTGTTTAACACCATTGTTAATGTCGAAGGCCTCGGACATGTTGCCGTCGAATTTAATAGTGCCTCGGGTCCCGTCGTGAAACGACTTGATGAAGTTGAGGAGTTTAGGAGGGCAACCAATTAATTGCAAGATGTTGAACAAACCTTCCCTACTGAACATGTCGAAGGCCTTTGTTAGATCGATAAAGGCAATGAAGAGGGGTCTTTGTTGCTCTCGACCTTTCTCCTGTAGCTGCCTCAGAGAGAATATCATATCCACTGTCGAGCGATTGGGACGGAAACCACATTGAGATTCGGGGTAGACCCTCTTGACGAGTTTCTGTAGGCAGCGCAAAGCTACTCGAGCAAACAGCTTACCAGCAATGCATAGTTGTGAGATACCACAGTAGTTATTTTGATCACTACGGTCTCCCTTGTTCTTGTACAGATTAGTAATAGAGGAATCTCTCGTTTCCTGTGGGACGGATCCTAACTCCCAGCACTTACAGAGAAGCTGATGGAGGGTGTCAAGGAGCTTGCTTCCGCCACATTTGAAGACCTCAGCCGGGATGCCATCTATTCCAGGAGCCTTGCTGGAAGATATTTCTGTGATAGCCTTGGAGAGCTCTTCTTTGGTGGGAATCACATCTAACTCGTACAATGTGGGGAGCCTTTCGATTTGGTTGAGAGCAGAAGGTGAAATGGAGCTGGTGCCACCATAGAGCTTGCTATAATGCTCAACCCAGCACTCCATCAGTTTAGACTTTTCAGTTATAATCTCTCCAGTTGACGACTTCAGTGGGGCATACTTCGCTTGTGTAGGTCCAATGGCCTTCTTAATTCCGTTGAACAAACCCTTGACATTGCCGGTGTCAGCTGCAGCCTGGATCTTAGCACAGAGACTCGTCCAATAGTCGTTAGCACATTCCTTGCATTTTTCTTTTGCGCGTCTTCTGGCCTCACGTAGTTCTTCTAGGGACTGTGGTGTAGGGTTTCGTTAGTAATTCTGCAGGGCAACTCTCTTTGCTTCGATAAGAGGTTGCAAAGTCGTGGTGTTTGCATTGAACCAGTCTTGACTTTTGGATTCCTTCTTGCCGAAAGCCTGCATTGCTGCATCGGGAGTCGCGTCTTTAACATGCTGCCAGTGGTCCTCTATTCCGAGCGCATGGTAATTTTCTAGCTTGGTTTGGAGAAGTTCTCGAAAGGCTAGGACCTTCCTGGGGATTGCAGTTGCAGCAATATTGATGCGAGATTTGGCAGGGTTCTGAGCACGGTGAAGTTCCTTTGGGCACGACTGGACCTTTGAGCAGACAAGGGAGTGATCAGTGTCACAATCGACACTGTCAAAAGATCTTGTAATGCGGATGTTATTGAGATGATCCCGTCATGTGATAATAAGGTCCAGCTGGTGCCAATGTTTGGATCTGGGGTGTACCCACGAGAACCTGTGTCACAACTTCACAGCAAAGAAGGTGTTCGTGACACAGAGATGATGGTAAGAACAAAGTTCCAGCAGGCGCTGCACATTTTTGTTGCACTTATCAACACCAAAGTGGCCCAAGCAGATGGGCCAAGACTCCTGATCCTAGCATTAAAGTCTCTAGCATTAAAGTCTCCTAGAAGAAACAGGGCCTCATTCTTTAGGATGCATTTAATAGTTTCATCGAGCTTGCTGTAGAAAGCATCTTTGGCGTCCAAGGTAGAGGTCAAGGTTGGGGCATAAGCAGAAAGCAGGTTTGTGACGCCTTCATCGGTGTTAAGTCTCATGTGCATGAGGCGCTCTGATATGGTTGAGCCAGGCTCCACTAACTGGAGAAGTTTGTTTCTTATAGCAAAACCAACACCGTGTTCCCTAGGTTCGTCCTCGCCTTTACCATGCCAGAAGAATGTGTATTCCTTTTCTTTGAGGCTGCCAGAGCCAGCAAGATGGGTTTCCTGCAACGCTGCAATGTCGACATTAAGCCTTTCTAGCTCTCTGCTAATTATGGCAGTCTTGCACAGGCCATCAGTGTTTTGTATGTCCTTGGTCAGGCCGGTCAGCATCGTTCGAACATTCCAACTCTCAAGGGTGAGAGTTGGTCTTTTCCTGGTAGATCCTTTCTTCTTGGGTGAAGTAGTCACAGTCCACTTGTCAGTCTGTTTCCAGGCTTCAATTCTGCTCACCCCAGCAGAACAGGCGGACGGTGGCGGGAAGCACTTTCTTGACTGGGGGCTGCCCAGTTTCAGTGGGTGGTAGCTATCCAATGGGGCTAACAGCCCCTCCTACTGTCAGGAGTGGCCCCAGGCGTCAGGCCATATGCCAATTTAGCCATGACTTTTAACCGGTAACTGCACACTCCTCGGTTTGATTTGTGTCAGACAGAGCCAAGCGACACGCTGAAGTTGCCTCTCCAGGCGCTAGCCAGGGCTGTGTGTGAGGAGAGACTGGTTTGCCCATCTCCCAGAATCCACCTCTCGGTCTTGCTGGTAGGGTCCAAAGGAAAGGCATAACCAATACGTTTGGGACCAGGTCGACTGCAGGAGTTGCCAGTAACTGAAGTAACATCAGACTGCCTCATGGGGCTCCACTCCGGGTTTTTCTGTAGGGGTTTACTCCCTTAGCCTTTGACTATCCCTAGTCGCCTACAAGGCAATAGGAACCATATCCCTGGTCTAGGGGGGCTAAGGGTGTACTAACGCTTGCCCAAGGTGTCCACCCAGTCTAGTGGTGGGAAGGAGGTGCCTTACGTCTCCATTCTAGACCGGCTCCAAGCAAAGTCTAGCCACTGCCCTGAAAATTTCTAAACCTTATTTAGAAAAGACTACAATGTTTTTTAGTACAGATGAGATTGTATCCTTCTGATTGGCCAGTTTGTGAACTCATTCTCATTTCCTTCTTTGTGTGCGCATTTTAAAGCTGTAAATTTGTGTTTATTGCATCTCCTTTGGGCTGTTTACATGGTAATTATGTGATTTTTATATTTTATTAACGGTTTAGTGAATAAAGCATTATCTTCAGTCCTTGTGTGTTGTGTAGTGAAGGATATCCCTCATCGTTCATCAGCTAAAGTATTGTTTCTCGGCCTTTTGGCTAAGATGAAGTGTATTATCTGTTCTTAGTTTAATATCTGATATGTCCCCTACCTGGGGACCATATATTAAATTGATTTTTGGGACAGGGAGATGGAATAGGGACTTGCTCCATCCACTCCACGCATCGACCCGGTATTGCAGTACTTCTGGGAACGGTGCATTTCCCTCATACAGTGGAAAAACAGAAGAGATCAGTGTTTGAATGGTCTGTGACCAGAATATCTGTGTAGTTAATGCTGGCTATTGGGTGTATTTTTATTTTAAAGAGCTAATAATGTTGAGCTGTCATCAGTTTTCTTTGAATTATGTTCATTGTGTGTAGTGATTTAAGTAAAACTGCCACCATATTTTACATGAACCAAGTGGTAGATTTTATTTCATGTCATTGTTTAATGTGTTGGTGAGAAAACCGAGTGAAGGATCCGGGCTCTCTGTCCTGTGGAGAAACACTTCCCTTCTCCTGGATTAACTGTTGTGGCTTTTTTTTTTTAAATTAAAACACAATACCTTTATACAGGTCCATAGAGGATGCTATCTCCACTGCCCTACACCCAACCCCCCCTCACCTGGACTCAAAGAACACCTATGTACGAATGCTGTTCTTGGATTACAGTTCGGCATTCAACACAATCATTCCCCAGCAGCTAATACAAAAACTCAGACATTTTGGACTCAACACCTCTCTTTGTAACTCAGAGATGAGAGTTTTCCGCTTTTCGGCAAATTTCCGCTTTTTCTGAGCAAAAATCGATATTATGCCAAATCCGTTGAGATTTTTTTTTTTCATTGAGGGGGGTTGGGGTATGTTCCTTCGTGATACTCAAGCGTACGACGATGTTACATGTTTGCATTTTCGCCATCTTTAGTCTCACTAAGTCTCGCGGTAGAATACGTGTTATCTACAATGTAATTGGCCAAAACATCGCTGGCGAGAGCATGATAGCCAATCATAACAGTTCTTACAAGAGTGTGGGAGAGAACAAAAGCCAATCATAACAGTTCTTACAAAAGTACCCGCATCTGTTCTATTTTATCGAAACTTGCACATATTTATCGTCGCTGCGCTTCAAAAATACATTTCTCTTTCGTATCGGCTTTTTTACTCAAAATGCCGAATACAATTGACAAGCGAGACGAAGCGAAGGTACGTGAAATCGATGCTGGTATAAAAAACAGAGAGAGGACTGACAAGCTTTTGTCTTTGGCCAAAAGGCTGAAGAAGTCGTCGAAATTATTAAATGAAAATGAGAAGTGACTGTGAACTATAAATAATTGTATAAAGTGTACATAGACATTATCCCATAAACTTAGCATTCGTTTGATTTAATACATTGAACATGTATATGATGGTCAGTAAATCTGAATTAATGCTGACAGTTTTGAAAACTTAAATATTTCAAAAGACTTTGAAATCATATGCAACTAATGAGGACATAGGGTGACTGACCTTTTCCCCATAAGAAATTTTATTTAATATATGAACATTTTGATAATTAATAAAACTTACATTTAATGTGAATTTAGTTTGTCATTTTTGTTGATCATAAATTATAACCATACCCTTGAATGTAGAATGTGATTTTATTTTGAATTCAAACAACACTCCTATTGATTTGAAACATATTTTCATGTAAATATATAAAAAAAGACAACAGATTTTTCATCTACTACAGCTCAGATTGCAGGAAAAGTGGTTTGTAAGACCTTATTTTTCAAAAATTTCCTGGGGGGGTTTCCCTCCCAGACCCCCGGCTTTGGGCGCCATCTTGTTTTCTGCTTTTTTGGTGACCACCCACTCTCATCCCTGGTAACTGGGTGCTGGACTTTCTCACAGGAAGGCCACAGAACTTTCGGGTTGGCAGTAACACCTCTAGGACCATCATGCTGAGCACAGTGGCCTCACAAGGGTGTGTGCTCAGCCTGCTGCTCTTCACCCTGCTAACCCATGACTGTGTACCAATCTACAGCACCAACCACATCAAGTTTGCGGATGACGTGACTGTGGTGGGCCTCATCACTAACAAAGGTGAAGCCAACTACAGGAATGAGGTGAGCCAACTGGTCCAGTGGAGTGAAGACAACAATCTCTTCCTGAATGTGGGGAAGACCAAAGAGATTGTGGTCTACTTCAGAAGAGGTCACTCACAGCATCCCCCTCTGACCATCGACGGTGCTGCAGTGGAGAGGGTGAGCAGCACCAAATTCCTAGGGGTGCACATCGCTGAGGACCTCTCCTGGTCCAACAACACCGCATCGCTGGCCAAGAAGGCTCAAACTCGCCTCTACTTCCTCCGCAAACTGAGGAGTGCACGAGTCCCACCCCCCATCATGTGCTCTTTCTACAGGGGCACCATTAAGAGTGTCCTCACTGGCTGCATCACTGTGTGGTACGGAGGCTGCAATGCCTCCTGCCGGAAGACTCTGCAATGCATAGTGAACACGGCCAGCCAGATCACTGGTACCCCTCAGCCCTCCCTTACGGACATCTATCACTCCCGTCTCACCCGCAGAGCCGTCAGCATCGCTGGTGACACCTCCCACCCTTCACATTCACTCTTCAGCCTCCTGCCCTCAGGGAAAAGGTACCGGAGCCTCCGGGCCTGCTCCACAAGATTACTGAATAGCTTCATCCACCAAGCTGTCAGGATGCTGAACACTGTTCACTACCTACCCCTGGTCTGTAACACATTCATTCACACAAGAAACTCTATCTCATCCGTTTGCACATCACACTACAATCATTTGCATTCCTGTTGTATCTGCTGCTATTGCTCATTTGCACTACTGCTCATGTACACCTCATAAGCTGCTCTTCTAAGCACCTTCTCCGTTACAGATACTGTACGGTATTTGCATTACTGCTATTTTGTACATTGATTTTAGTGTATTTTACCTATATTATCTATATTTATATGTTATTTTTCTTAATATAAATACTTTTTATCTGTAAGGTGAGAGAGAAACGGCATTTCGATTCTCCTATATGTCCTGGATATGAATTGAAAATAAAAAATCTTTGAATCTTGAGTCTTTATTGAAAGTACAAAACCAATATAGTATAATATCGTGTTATCCTACTAAATATAGGAAAGAACAGAGAAGTTATCAAAGGGAACAATCTAATAAAAATCCTGGATAAACAGCTTTTATAATACGGTACAAAATTGAAAATAAATTGTGTATGAAATGCTGTAGTTAAAGATATCCATGGACAGAAGGGGGAGACAAAAGAAAACACACAAGAAAATGAACAATTAAGAAAAACGTGTCCAAGGGGGAAATGGTTTTATCTCAGTTATCTAATTCAGTGGGAAAATGTTTTAAAATATCAATCTTTCTGCTTTTGCACCTTTTTACAAATTTAAAGACTCTTAAGTATCATTTAAATTCGTTCAAGAAAGAAACAAATTTGGGGGATGATTTCAGGATACTGTTCTTGTGTATTTAAAAAAAAATTGGCCAAACATGGAATTACATTAGAGTTCATCATTTTTGTTTTGCAAGCTCATGCCCAATGTTATATTGTCTCTCGAAGTAGAATGTGGAAAAGATGAGACTTTGCGAACTGAGTGATCAAGTTGGAGTGAAGAACTACTTCCGGAAAAGCGTGGCTCTCCGTATATGGTCCGGAGCAGTGCATCATGGGAAATGTTATCCTCACCATGATGGTGAAGAGTGTGTGTGGTGGTGGCGGCGCTCCGCAGTGGGTTGTGAACTCATACTTACCTGGCAGGGGAGATACCATGATCAAGAAGGTGGTTCACCCAGGGCAAGGCTCAGCCATTGCACGCCGGCTGTCTGACCCCTGCGAATTCTCCAAATGTGGGAATCTCGACTGCATAATTTGTGGTAGTGGGGGACTGCGTTCGCGCTCTCCCCTGATTTCACTGTATAAAAACAGACAATCATGACAATTTGAGAGTGCAGTTTAATTAATAGCAGCGTAGTACAAATATACCCGCTTTACTGAGCACACTTTATAGAACGTTCTTTTTTCCTTAAGTACTAGCATAGCTTGTATTAATTCGTATGGGTTGTTGGGGGGGTTGCTATTACTTACAGCTCATGAAATACAACACAATTGTAAATAAATTATCTATTGATAATTAATTCCATTATGAGACTCCTGGGGTGTGACGGTATTTTCTTGTCACTCCTAGGATTCTGACATGCTCATGCAAAATGTACACCCTAATGGCCTGTTTATTATTGCTGGAGATTTCAACTATATGACACTGCTCAGTGCTCCCTAAATTCTATCCTCACATCTAAAATGGCTGCTTCAGTCTGACGTGCAGTACCACATTTGGTCACTGGGAGGCAACTTCCATCCACCCATCCGTCTCATCTCATTATCTCTAGCCGCTTTATCCTGTTCTACAGGGTTGCAGGCAAGCTGGAGCCTATCCCAGCTGACTACGGGCGAAAGGCGGGGTACACCCTGGACAAGTCGCCAGGTCATCACAGGGCTGACACATAGACACAGACAACCATTCACACTCACACCTACGGTCAATTTAGAGCCACCAATTAACCTAACCTGCATGTCTTTGGACTGTGGGGGAAACCGGAGCACCCGGAGGAAACCCACGCGGACACGGGGAGAACATGCAAACTCCACACAGAAAGGCCCTCGCCGGCCACGGGGCTCGAACCTGGACCTTCTTGCTGTGAGGCGACAGCGCTAACCACTACACCACCGTGCGGCACAGACTTAAAACTACTAATTTGTGTTTCTGTTGCCTCTTTTGTTCTTGTTGAGGTTTTTGGTTAATTGCACGGTAACAATGCAGTTTTTATATTTAACTGTTTAGTGAATAAAGCCGTATCCTCAGTCCTCGTGTGTTGTGTAGTGAAGGATGCTCCCCTGTCGTTCATCAGCTAAAGTATCACTTCTCGGCCTTTTGGCTAAGATCAAGTTGTAGTATCTACTGTTATCAGTTTAATATCTGATACGGGCCCTACCCGGGGACTATATATTAAATTGATTTTTGGGAGAGGGAATAGGGGCTTGCTGGATATTAGGTGTGTTTTTATTAAAGAGCTTATGTTGATTAGCTGTCATCAGTTTTCTTTGACATTACATTCTTTGTATGCAGTGATTTAAGTAAAATCGCTACCATATTTTACATGATCAAGTGGTGGGTTTAATTTCATGTTTAAAGTGCATATCCTGGACCAATTTCGTGTTTTTTTTATATGAAAGTATGTCCCTTTACACACTCATCCAGAATGGGTAATTTAAGAAGAAGAGAAGAAGAAGAAAACTTTGTCACATGCACACTTCAAGTACAGTGAAATTCATCCTCTGCATTTAACCCATCTGAAGCAGTGAACACACACACAGTGCAGTGGGCAGCCACACTAGAGCGCCCGGGGAGCAGTCAGGGGTTAGGTACCTTTGCTCAAGGGCACTTCAGCCCAAGGCCGCCCCACATTAACCTAACTGCATGTCTTTGGACTGTGGGGGAAACCGGAGCACCCGGAGGAAACCCACACAGACACGGGGAGAACATGCAAACTCCACACAGAAAGGCCCTCGTCGGCTGCTGGGTTCGAACCCGGAACCTTCTTGCTGTGAGGTGACCATACTAACCACTTACACTACCGTGCTGCCAATTTTGCACAAGGCCATCTGTCTACAGCAGAAAAAAATAAAATAACAAAACGCGTCTGGAAAAATCCCAAGGGAGTCTGGAGCCAGGTTCGTGACGTCACATGCGGATCCGCCAGCAGGCTGAGAGAGCTTGCATGGATTCGGTGCACAGCCTGTGTAGACCAAGTTTAGCAGCTAGCGATTTTGCATTGAAATATGGAATTGTTGCCTGAGCTTCTAAACCCCTGGATTCATGTATCAATGCTAATCTATCTATTGTTACATAAATCATGTTTTTTCTAATTACTTTTATGTATTTATATATTTCTTCATTTAGAAGAGTACTGGCTATTGTAGGAGAAAGATTTCATAAGCTACACACATGGAATCGGCTAAGCAGGGTTGTAAATACATTTAATGCATTTGACAGGTCCCAAGATCTCAAGCACTGACACGCATATCCCTTGATACATGTGAAGTAAGAGTATTATCGCCCAGCACTTTCGTGTTGTTTACTTTTGTGTGTGTCAATAAATAACATTATCTGTGTACTGCACAAACACAGGAACACCTAATTTAGAGTACTGACCCTTCCCACTCACGTGACCTTCGTAAATGCGACCGCCATTTTGGACATGAAGTGGACTTCGGTCCGAATCGGTTTGAATGCGAGGAAGATGACTGCTTAGACTGCAACAATAATACCTAACACACATTTAAGTATCCGTCGTAAAGACGTGAAACTTGTCGAGTGACGAATGTGTTCATTGATAAGCTAACACAATCTAAAAGTAGACATACCATCACACTGCCCTGGTGCTGTGTACAGTTTACCTTCTATGGTTTGTGCACTCACTATTTGCCATTACTTTCTCCAACCGTTGTTACAGATTACAGGGAACGGCCTGGATTTAAGAGACAAATACATGTTCCTCTTGTTTTGAACACTTATTTGTAGGACATTACCTCTGATCTGTCCTACAGTCTACCAACAGCAAAGGAACACAACGTTAGCTAATGTCGTTAGCTAATAGCTACTACAGAAGAACAAAGAGGTTACAATGGGTTATTTTAACCTATTTGGTTACACACTCGCCGCCACAAAATGTTAACAGCAATGTAATGCCTTTTCTGGCTAATTTTATTCGTCTTACCTCCAACAAAGTGGTCACTACACAAGCGTTGGTATGCCGAGGGCTGCCAATCTTTCCTGTTAATGGCCCTATCCATCTTCTCCGTCGGTCAGCATCTGTTGGGATCCGATAAAATGATAAATCTTGCCTTGTGTGTTGATGGTTACTACATCCAGGTGCACAACAATATAATGGCATGATGGAAGTCTTGCTGAAAGTAAAAATTTCTTTGATGGCTATATTCCTTTCGATGCTTCGCCGTCGTTCCTCGTTGTTGGCTGTGGTAGACTACTGGTAGTTCATGTCCAAAATGGCAGCCGCATTTGTCGTGATGTCACGTGGGATGGGTCAATAGAGGTTTCTTTGCTGACGTCACGCATAAATTACCGCTTGTTTAAACCGCCATGTTGGAGTGAAAACAAACCGATCACTCAGCGTGTAAGAAGGCAGTGCTGGAGACAGCAAGTTTTTGATCGCATTTGTAAACCAGATTCTGTGCCATGGTTCTAAATTGTGTTGCTGTAGGGTGTCAGAATTATCGAGGAAAGAAACCCGGACTATCCTTTCACAGATTCCCGGCCGATCACGACCACCGTGAAAAATGGATTGCTGCATTACGGAGAGCTGACTCGTCCAACGCCAGGAGCGAATGGAGACCAGCTGTGACCAGTTGTATATGCAATGAACACTTTGTCGGAGGTATGAATCATTACTCATTCGATAATGAGGATAATGTAGGATAAATGTAAAATTCATCTATAGAAGCAATTTATAGTTTTGACACCCCCCCATAGTTCTGCTCAAAAACATATAGTATACAAGTCTTTATATCATTGAAAGAAAACACAATCAATCCATACATTGTATCAAATTATTAAGCACATGTTGAATAAAGAAACACATCTGGATGTATGCTGTAGAAATGCTTAGCAGCATGTAGCGTGCAAAGTCAAAGGCCTACATGATTCTACAAGGTCCAGGATCAAACATGCAGACGCAAGAAGTGGTGATTAACTAGGTTACAACTTTTAACATTACGTTTGAAAGGATCAGATGTCAGTCAACTCACAATCGCTACATCAAAATATTATAAGTGGTAGCTTTTATCAAAGGGTGGTACGGTGGTGTAGTGGTTAGAGCTGTCGCCTCACAGCAAGAAGGTCTGGGTTCAAGCCCTGTGGCCAGCGGGGCCAGGGCCTTTCTGTGCGGAGTTTGCATGTTCTCCCCGTGTCCGCATGGGTTTTCTCCGGGTGCTCTGGTTTCCCCCACAGTCCAAAGACATGCAGGTTAGGCTAACTGGTGACTCTAAATTGACCGTAGGTGTGAATGTGAGTGTAAATGGTTGTCTGTGTCTGTGTCAGCCCTGTGATGACCTGGCGACTTGTCCAGGGTGTACCCTGCCTTTCGCCCGTAGTCAGCTGGGATAGGCTTCAGCTTGCCTGCGACCCTGTAGAACAGGATAAAGCGGCTAGAGATATTGAGATGAGATGAGTTTTTATCAATCCAATTCTATTAGAAACAAAAATTTAAAAGATTAAATTACCTTTGCCATAACAAACACTTTGGATTCGGCACCTGGGGATACTTGCTGTGCAGGTCCTCGTCCCATGACACGTGTTCTTAAATGCGTGAGAAATCCGGAAAAATAATATTTATAAGCTTGCAAACTCTTATAACTCTTCATTTTTTCATGTGTATAGTCTGAGGTTTGGTCTATCAGGTAGTGGTATATATCTTGATATGCCAAACCAGGAATGTTCTCTATCACTTCATCCAAACAAGCAGTAAACATCACCTCCGGTAGCAAGTAAGGATCGGGTGTGAGACCAGCGATCACCATTTTCTCCACATATCTTGCCTTATGCGTACTATCATAACTTTCCGCTAAATCTGACAGTGCTGGGGAAACGATCCCACTCGACTTCTCGTTTTGCGCCATGTTCAATGTTGCAGTCCTGACGGATCTGTTACACGTTATGAAGCACCGAGCCGGTTTGCTTTCACTCCAACATGGCGGTGTAAACAGTTTCCGGTCACGTGACTAAGAAACCTCTATAGTCTCTCTTATTTCTTACC
Source organism: Neoarius graeffei (assembly GCF_027579695.1). Taxonomy (NCBI): domain Eukaryota; kingdom Metazoa; phylum Chordata; class Actinopteri; order Siluriformes; family Ariidae; genus Neoarius; species Neoarius graeffei. Next base: position 71,677,155 of record NC_083569.1, on the reverse strand, counting down.
CTTGCAACAGTCAACTTGTGAATCGCCGATTTTCTTGGTCTTTTTCTTGGCTCTGCTTTGGTCCTCGGCTTCCGGGGGCCTCGCACGAAGCACTACCATTTTTCCCTCATTGTCCTGTCTTTTGGAAAACGATGAGTACTAATCCCATCAAGATTGGTGTTGCTACACCCTCCTATGATACATCTGTTATCCATTTTAATAATTATGTGATAACGTTGAAGAAATTTGCAGAAAACCACCAGGTCGTTTTCTCATAAACAAACCAGCGCTGGTTTGTTTATGAGAAAACGACCTGGTGGTTTTCTGCAAATTTCTTCAAGAAGGAGGCATCCTGCACGTGACGTCACGAAAATCAATGTTTGCCGGGAAATTCAAATGCCAAGTTCAATTCAGGTTTATTTATCATATGCATATTAGTACAAAGTGGGCAGCACGGTGGTGTAGTGGTTAGCGCTGTCGCCTCACAGCAAGAAGGTCCTGGGTTCGAGCCCCGTGGCCGGCGAGGGCCTTTCTGTGTGGAGTTTGCATGTGGGTTTCCTCCGGGTGCTCCGGTTTCCCCCACAGTCCAAAGACATGCAGGTTAGGTTAGGTTAACTGGTGACTCTAAATTGACCGTAGGTGTGAATGTGAGTGTGAATGGTTGTCTGTGTCTATGTGTCAGCCCTGTGATGACCTGGCTACTTGTCCAGGGTGTACCCCGCCTTTCGCCCGTAGCTTGCCTGCAACCCTGTAGGACAGGATAAAGCGGCTAGAGATAATGAGATGAGATATTAGTACAAAGTACCACAGCAATGAAAAACAATGTGCCTTGGCACTCTCTCCACACTGTTCAATAAATAAAAGACTATAAATAACATTAAAAAACATCCAAGTACAGTAAACCTAGTAACTAAGCTCAGACCTCAGTCATCCTTCCAGTTGAACTATCATTCATTAGCCTAATTACCTGGGGGGTAAAAAACATTGTTGTAAAGACCACCTAAACCGAGACCAAGACAAGACCAAGACCAAGACTTTGAGGGGTCAAGACCGAGACAAGACCAAGACCGAGGCAGGAAGAGACCGAGTCAAGACCAAGACCAGACCAGACCAGTGTCCCACACTGCATGACACACTTATGATAAAATGTGGAACATGCAAATCATAGGCACCCCTCAAATAGACCTGTAAGTAATCCACATTCCCATAAAAACACCCACAGAAAACAGATGAAGATTCCTGTTCATTCACCTCTTTTGTTGACCTATATTATATGTCTGTATAATGAAATGCCTTGATAAAATAATCAAAAGGCACTGCAGAGATGAATTTCATGTGTGGGAATTTTCCTTTGTTTTCTATAAGCAAACAAATACAAACACTAAGGAGCTGAAATCATCTTAACCATCTTTATTTAACACTGTACTGAATGATTTACCATCCATCTAATACAGTACAATTTTTTTGTGCAAGCAGTTTCAAAAATGATGACATCATATGCCAAACCAGAACAAACTGCAGCGCTGAATCATTTAAGTCCATGCGCACCACGAATGATAAACACATGACATGGACATTGTGAAAGACCACAAAAACGTGGACTTTAAAGTAGAGTTTGGTTGCATTTTAGAAATATCAGAGACTGCAACATTCTGTGACCTAAACGTGCACGATGGGGTCTCATTATGATGCCCCCTCTCCTAAAAACCCTCTCCACTGGTGCTGAGGAGGCAGGGACTGACAGCACCTTCAGTGCCAACTTGTGGAGTTGTGGGAGTCGGTCATGGTTTTTGGCCCAGAAGATGAGTGCATAGTCAGTGTCAGAGTCATTGATGGAATCGAAGTATTTGCTTATCTGTGTTATAACACTTGAATCCTGGGCTGAGTTGCACTTCTTGTGAGCCTTGTAGCGGGACAGAAGGCGTGGGCATTTGACTGGTGGCGAATCACTGGATGAATCCACATTCATGGCCCCAGAGTCAGTTGCATCTCCTTCACTGTCAATCATATTCTCCACCTCTGACAACAAAGTGTCTGAAAAACACAAACAAATACACAGTGACAGGATTAAAACCATAATTCAACTTTGACTATGTAAGGACTTTTTTACTATTTCTTTCCCTGGATAATACTAACCTGTCAGTGTCCTCTTCAGCTCATCTCTGATCTTCTTCACTGATGTTGCATTTCCTCAACTTGTGACGTCCAGATCCATCCAGCTTAGGCCAAACTGTGGATCCAGCATGGTAGCCAAGAAGTACACATTGTGGTTAAAAGGTTCATCTGTTCAAATAGTTAGCTTTCAAGCTTTCAAATAGTTACACAACGATATGATTGACATGGTACAATATGGCCAAACCAGTCAATTTTCTTACCATAACACTGAAATAACAATCACTTTTAATGTGAATAAACTTCCATGGAAAAGGGATAAAAGGGACAGATGCGTATTTTTCTAAACACCCATCTAACACACGGTGTGAGAAAATCTGAGTGATTGAGTGAGCCAGACTTACTCACTTACACAAGTTCTAGTGTTTGACTACATAAAGTTATATATTTGTTTGTGTATTTAACCCCCAAATTAGCACTCTTTAAGTATGTGATGTATGCTTATAGCCAGGCAAAGCATATTTAATGTGTAACTTCATAGAAGTGGTGCATTAATGTTACTCTGTCTCCACTCTGGAGACTGCTGACTCTAGCTCTCTCACCCAGGAGAGGGAGCGCGGCGTGTATCGCTTACGTCAGAGTTGACGTAACATATACACATTAGCTACATACTGTAGCTTTACGTCACCTGTCTCGTCATTTTTTTTTGGGGGGGGGGCTTTTTTCACCTTTTTATTGGATAGGACAGTGTAGAGACAGGAAATGAGCGGGAGAGACGGGGACGGATCGGGAAATAACCTCGGGTCAGAATCGAACCCGGATCCTCGGATTTATGGCATGGCGCCTTATCCACCTGAGCCATGGCCGTAACTACCATTGAGGACACTGAGGTCATGTCCTCTGTATTTTTTTCAGAAATTTCAACTTGGTCTACGCTGAATTTGAGCAGTGATTAATGTAAAATGCAGCGTCCACATCCACATGTCATCTTCCCCCCAGTAAAATTCACATTTGTCTAATGTCATCTGAAATCTCTCAGCCTCTATCTCTATTGTTGCCTTGTCTAACGCAGCGTCACGCGACGTAGCGTATACTAGTGTCGGCCGGGGAAGTTGGGTTTTGGATAAAACAGGCAGGGTGTAGTCTACGCTCTGTCACATATGCCTACCTAACCTAACGTAGGCTAATAGTCACATCGCATTATAGAGCTTTACCCGAGTGCAAAATGAAAAAGTTGCAACAAACTAAATTAAGGTTTGGACAGCCAACAGAAGAGCAGGGAAAGAGAAGGAGGGAAGGTGAGAAAATATTGTCAGTGCAGTGGCAGACCGTTCAGCGGTGTCATGCCAACTTTCCAAGGGGAAACATTTCATTGTCATTGCCTATTACATTTTAGTTAGCATTTCGAGAAACATTCAAAACTACGTTGTCACAGGCAGCCCTGTGCAGGGCTGAGTAAACGGGCTTGTTCGAGTAACTCTCTCTCTCTTTCTCTCATAACTCTCTCTCACTCACTCACTCACTCACACACACACATACACAAATAATACACTCTCACACACTCTCTCTAATACATAGTCTTCACACAGAACTAATAGCTCTACATTCTAATGTAATTTAAGATAATGAAATGTAAATAATGCCAATACTTCAGGTAGCTGAGCAATACACTCAGTTCAGTTTTGACTTTTATGCCAGACAAAACTCCACAGTTATGATGGCACAGTTTTAGAATTGTTAAAGTAAATGTGTTGTGAGCCAAACTTACATTACAGGCAATGGTGAGAACACTCTGTTTCAGAGAATGCATGCAAATGGATCTCAATTCAAGACAGCCAGATAGACTGATGCCTTTACATTACTGCTCAGAATGTCTCTCCACATACAGACACCCACAAATAACACACAAACTCTCTCTCTCTCTCTCTCTCTCTCTCTCACACACTCACTATTATTATAAGGTGTAATACTAAAGCTTACAATTCAGCAGTTCACACCCTTTCGGTCATGTGTATGCTGCAATGTAAATAATGCCAATACTTTAGGTATCTGGTACTTTAGGTATGTATACTCCATTCAAGAGTTCACTACCTTTCTACTTTTATGTCAGATAAAACACCACAGTTATGGTGCCACAGTTTTAGAATTGTTAAAATAAATGTGTCCACCACCAAATCTATCCTTATTTATTTATTTAAGTGGGCGGCACGGTGGTGTAGTGGTTAGCGCTGTCGCCTCACAACAAGAAGGTCCGGGTTTGAGCCCCGTGGCCGGCGAGGGCCTTTCTGTGCGGAGTTTGCATGTTCTCCCCGTGTCCGCGTGGGTTTCCTCCGGGTGCTCCGGTTTCCCCCACAGTCCAAAGACATGCAGGTTAGGTTAACTGGTGATTCTAAAATTGACCGTAGGTGTGAATGTGAGTGTGAATGGTTGTCTGTGTCTATGTGTCAGCCCTGTGATGACCTGGTGACTTGTCCAGGGTGTACCCCGCCTTTCGCCCATAGTCAGCTGGGATAGGCTCCAGCTTGCCTGCGACCTTGTAGAAGGATAAAGCGGCTAGAGATAATGAGATGAGATGAGATTTATTTAAGTTGTGCCGGGGGGCTTCGGTGCTGTCAGCCATGTTTGACCTCGGTATTTGAAAAATCCTGGCTACGGCCCTGACCTGAGCCACGATGCTCCCTGGCTTGTCATTTTATCACATGAAAAAACGTAATGTAGGAATAAGACACATGTCCTGACCCCCTCACTCTCACACAAAGTTAACACTACATTAGCTAACTTAATGTTACATTCCAGGGTCTGGAAAGGGGGCGGGAGGGGTGACAGCCATTAACCAGACCCTCCGGGATTTCGCGACAGTGCGATTTGCAACTTCAACGCAACTTCAACCAATCCCCGCAAATTCAGGGCGGTGTTGCAATTATATCCAATCACAGCAACTTTCCCGCAAATTTGACCAATCGTTGGCGTCATCTTGAGGTGACGTTGACAAACTACCTTACTTCCAGTGTTGCCAGATTGGGTGGTTTCAAGTGCATTCTGGCGGGTTTTCAACTTATTTTGGGCTGGAAAATGTCAGCAGTATCTGGCAACACTGCTTACTTCCGTGTTTCCGTTCAAGAGAAGCAGCATGTGTGAGTCAGTGTTTATGTAGGCTTAAAGGTCCCATGGCATGAAATTTTCACTTTCTGAGGTTTTTTAACGTTAAAATGAGTTCCTCTGACCTTCTTAAGTCACCCCAGTGGCTAGAAATTTTATAATGTGTAAACCAAACTATGCCCAACATTTGAGAATGGCGCGTCAAAACGGCACATTGATAAGTTCTTCCCTTTACTACGTCAGCAAGGGAGATGATCCCCACGCCCCCCCGGATTCCCACCCACTGTATGGATTGCCCCGCCCAGTTGTAGTGAGGAGACCATAGAGGACACAACAACATGGCATCACCTAAGCGAGCGAAACATGGAAATTGCGCTGTACATGGATGTGACAACACAGAAAGGAGTCTGTTTTTACTGCCGATGGGAGAGCCCCTGAAGACGCAGTGGCTTAATTTTATTTACTTCAATAATACACCGTCAAGTCTACCTAAGATGGTCTATGTTTGTCGGAAGCATTTTCCTGAGGAATGTTTCCACAACTTGGGACAGTACAGGGCAGGTTTTGCACATCAACTGTCACTGAAGCCTGGGTCCGTACCAAGCATCCCTGCCGCATCAGCAACAAACACCAAACAAGTAAGTGTATAACTGGTTGTTTTGCCGTGTTTTAAAATCGCTGCGTTAGCCTAGCAATGGCTACATTAGCTGTGCAGCTAACCGCTTCCTGCAGTTAGCCAGGTACTCTGCGCTACAAAACTAAAGAGCATGCAGCATGCTCTGTTAAACTGAGTTTAGTCTGGAAATTGACTGTAACTTATGAGCTTATGTTTGACTATTGCTCCGCAATGCATGTCTTCTGTTGGATAAGCGATATGTTGCTGTAGTTGCTGCTTCTATCCTCTTTGGTTATGGAGTGCGTGTTCAAGGCTAGGGTATTATACGTTCGTAAACTACCACTCCGAACACTCTCACTCTCTGTTCTCTGTGTCACGTTGAGTTTACGAAAGGAGTCCGAGGGAGAATGGGGTTTTGTCTTAGCAGCGTGGCTACAGGCGCTGATAGCAGCGAGTATGTGTGTGCGCAGCTTGGTCAAGCCCCTCCCCCCATGGCCCGCCCTCTACCCTTCACCACCTCCTGCTTCTCATTAGCAAAACGACGCACTGGGAAAAGCTCTGAAATGGGGCTTTCTACCAGGAGGCTATATTTACGTGCCGAGGGTTCATTTCGAGAAAGGCTGCGGATATAACATCCGGAAGCCTCCACGAGCCCGTTTAAAGCATCAACAAACCACCATGCCATGGGACGTTTAAATTCTGCTACTGAAAGTGTGTTGTGTTTGCAGTGAAGGACTGTGTGCACTTTACATTATTTTTTTTTTTACTTAATGCAACAAATTAATGGATGCCAACATTTTTGCCAAAATGGTATTTTATTTTCCATTGTTTAGGCAGCTTCAGCATCATACTGTGAGATTCTGTTCAAATTGTTGTTTTTTCTTTCTATGAAGCCTGAGCCATTTATTTTATTAGTTTATAATTATTGTTTAATTTAGTCTTCAGGAGAGACTGCCTGCGCACAGTACTAGTATTAATAGTGTTTTTTTTCTTACATGAAAGCTGAGGCATTTATATTATATTATAAGGTAACTTCATGTTGTGCTGTGAGGTTCTCTGCACTTTAACTTTTGAACCAACAGGTGCATTTGGATAAGTAAAGCCTATTTTTCTGCATTTTTGTAGTCCTGGTAATCTTTTATATTGATAAAGTTGTTTATAGGACCATTTCTCAGTGTCTTTGTTTTTTTAATCAATAGTTTTTCAGTTATAATTTAATATTTAACATATCACTCAATTTTAATCACAAAAAGAGAAAATCGCAACAATTTCTCGCAACTTTCACATCCTCCCGCAATGTAATCGCAACAAAAACCTAAAAAACACCGCAACTTTCATCGCAACTTTTTGGAAAAAAAACCCCGCAACATCAGACATTTTAGCCCGCAACAATCACAAAAAAGGCCCGCAAAATCCTGGGGGTACTAATTAACGGTGACAACAATTTCAAATGATAAATGAGTATTGGTTGTACTGGAAGTAATACGATTTACGCAAAATCACAGCAATGATATTAACTAAGAAATCCAAAAAATGCACAGGCAATTTATTGATATCCCACAGTTGTGGTCTTGACCGGTCTTGAAATAAAATCCCGAGACCGAGACAAGACCGAGTAAAAATGCAGTCGATTCCGAGACGAGATCTTCAAAAAGTGCTCTCGAGACCAAGGCCGATCTCGAGTACTACAACACTAATAAAAACTATCCCTGAAACGTGATGTGCTTGTTGGGATACTCTGCAAACGCCTCCCTGATAGGAGGTGGGAGAAGAAATTGTGTGTGGGATAACTAGAATCCCGCATAATACTTAGTGCTTTCTTAGTACTGCGTTTCCAGTATATATTTTGGAGCGGTTCAAGTGGAACCCCAATAATTCTAGAGCAGGCCTGGGCATTTTCCGGCCCGCATCCGGCCCTTTGGTTCATTCTGACCGGCTCGCGTAAGGTTAATTAGAAATTACAAAATAAACGTATTTTCTAATTTTACCTCATGCATGGACTGAATAGCGATTCGTACAACCGGTTTCTTCTTTTTTTCTTTTCTGAATGTGCAGTGCTTTTATTTTGAAGTTGTGTTCAACAAAAACGCAATGCGCGCGACATGAACATGACATGAAATCCCACGAAACCTAATCCCGCGATAACTACTTCCGTAATTTGTCCAGACCAACCACAAACTTGCACGTCATCCTTCAAACGGTCCAGCCAATCACATCGTGTGACGTCACCAGCAGGCGCCGGAGCCCGAGCCGATCTGTAGATCTTTTTTTTTTTTTTTGACTTTTTTTTTTTTTTATTAAAGAAAAATCAATTAGCAGTACATTACACAGTAACAAAAAAGAACAATGTCATTACTAGTAATTACAAATAAGCACATTAATAAAATTGTAATTGCTATTGCTATCAGGGGGTTACAGATTTACAGGCAAGTTAAAAATATATACAGAGTTCAGCACAAGCATTGATAGTCCTGTTAGCTTTCAAATTGGGGGAGCACAGTATAGAATACACATACTGGCTCATTTCATTCTGAAAGGCACAGAATGATGGCTTGCTGCCCAGGAATTTACCTCTGTGTATGTGATATTTAGCCATTAAAATGATAAGGTTAATGATGTGTGTGTGTGTGCTACTGCGTGTTTCACAATCTGGGAGACCAAAAAGAACATCCTTCCAGTATAGTACAAATTTCTCCCCTGTTACCTTTGAAATAAAACCACAAAGATCGTACCAAAAATCATACACAAAAGGGCAATACCAAAACAAGTGAATAACAGACTCAGGGTATGACTGACAAAATGTACAATTCTCTTCAATGTCAAGTTTGAATTTGGATTTAATGTAGGATTTAGCTGGATATATTCTATGTAATAACTTAAAAGTGACTTCTTTTACTTTATTGGAGATAAGAAAACGGTTTGGCAGAAGCCAGACCTTCCTCCACTTTATATCCTTCACAAGTTGATTCCAGTAAACTACTGAGTGTGGTGTACCAGATGTCTCTTTTTGGAGCAGTGTTCTCACAAGCTTATTACTGCATGATATTGAGAGCAAGCTTTCTCCTATGGGGGTAGAAGTTGGTGAGAATGTTGGAGTGAGTGTGAGTGTGTGGTGTATTCTTGCTTGACCCCTGTATAACATACATACGGGAGATGAGATCGCACCAAAGACCTTTGCATAATCCCCAGGTGTTACTGGGATTTTGTATTCTGCCAAAAATTCTTCATAGGAAAAGAGCAAGCCATCCCTGTTAAATAATTGGTCAACCAGAAAAATATTGTTGATAAACCATTGTTCCAAAAACATAGATTTACGTCTGTACAAAATATCCTTATTGTTCCATATGTAATATTTATGAGGAGAGAAGTTATGTTTGTAAATGAGACACCAAGTGAGGAAGGCCTGTCGGTGGAAAGACGACATTTTTATAGGAATTTTATGTACGTCAAAGTTACACGTGAGAAAGAAATTTAAGCCACCCAATTTTGAGATAACATGGAGCGGAATAATATTCCAAACAGATGAAGGATTGCAAAACAGATATCTTACCCAGTTCAACTTGAAGGTGTTATTTAAAGTTGTGAAGTCTATAAAGTTCATTCCTCCCTTTTCGTATGTGTTCATAAGAGTTGTTTTCTTTAAATGATGTATTCTATTTTTCCATATGAAGTTGATGAGAAGCCTATCAATTTCTCTGAGCAGTTTGTCATCCAGGTGCAAAGCGAGCGCTGCATATGTCAGTCTAGAAATGCCCTCCGCTTTGGTGATTAGAATTCTGCCTCTTAGTGATAAGTCTCTCAAGAGCCATTGATTAAGTTTTCTACGTGTTTTATCAATAATAGGGTTAAAGTTTGAAGTTACTCTTCTGTTTTCATCTTTACTGATTATAATACCTAGATATACAATTTCGTTTTTTACTGGGATGTTGTAGAGTGAGGAGACGGCACACTCCTTGATAGCCATAAGTTCACACTTGTTTATATTCAGACACAAGCCTGAGGCCTTAGAGAATTCTGTGATGGCTTCTATTGCAACTGGTATTTGTTTCTCATCTTTTAAAAAAAGAGTGGTGTCATCTGCCAGTTGGGTTATGGTTATTTCTTTGCCCACTATAGAGATACCGTCTACTGTACTAGCTTTTATATGGTCCGTTAAAAGCTGAGCTACCAGGAGGAAGAGGTAGGGGGAGGCAGGACAACCCTGCCTGATCCCTCTAGACAGACTAAACCTCGGGGATGTACCACCTTTTAGTTTAATACAACTGCTACCGTCCTTATACAGAGTTTTGATGGCTGTATAGAAGTAAGCCCCAAATCCGAATTTCTTAAGCGACTGTAGAATAAATGCATGCTCTATGGTATCAAACGCTTTATAGAAATCTAAAAATAAAATAAAACCATTACTCTCAATCAGTTCTGAGTAGTCTAGAAGATCCAGGACAAGCCTGATGTTATTAGTGATGTGTCTTTTAAGCATAAAGCCAGACTGTGTTTCTGCAATCACAGAATTGAGGACTGATTTTAGTCTTCTTGCTAATAAGAGCGCAAATATTTTATAGTCGTTATTAAGCAAACATATCGGACGCCAGTTATCTATAAATAACTTGTCCTTGTGGGGTTTGGGGATTAAAGTAGTAAGACCCTGAGTCAGTGTAGGTGGAAGTTGCTCATTCATCATGCTTTCAGAAAAAACTTTAACAAGAAAGGGGGCAAGTTTTTCATTAAATAACTTGTAAAATTCTGCTGTTAGGCCATCAATACCTGGAGCTTTGTTCTTTTTAAGACCATCCACTGCGTTTTTTATTTCTTCCACTGAAATTAGCTTGTCACATGTCTCCATATCACACTTATCAATAGTTTTCACTGTCAGAGTGTTCATGAAATTGTCAGAGGAAGACTGTGAGAATCTGGATGTATATAAGTCATTATAAAAGTTGCAACAAAAGAGAGAAATCTTCTTCAGGTCCTCTGTGACCATCCCGTTTATGTTTAACCGATTAATGTCATTATTGTTGGAGTGATGTTTTTCTAGATTAAAGAAGTAATGAGAGTTCTGTTCACCTTCTTCGAGCCATTTTGCTCTAGACCTGATAAACGCACCCTTTGCTTTGAGAGTGTATAGATCATCTAACTTGACCTGTAAATTAGCTAATTCCAGTTTTTCATCATGTGACAAAGTGTTAGGTAACTGATAAGAGAGTGATGAGATTCTAGACACCAACTTCACTTCCTCTTCCCTTTTCAACTTTGCTTTAATACTGCCAGTTTTTCTGAAAAATTGACCCAATTCAAATTTTAAAAGTTCCCAGTTCCTACCAAAACAGTTTTCTTCATTTGCTTTGAACCAGTAGAGAGAAATAAGTCTATCAGCCTCTTTTTTGACTTCATCATCTTTCAGTAAGGAGTTATTAAGCTTCCAGTATATAGAGTGTGTGGTTAGTTTAGAAGGGCAGAGATTTAATTTAATGTGTATTGCTTTATGGTCTGTAAGAGGGGTAGGGCATACTTCAACCTCTACCACTTCCTTATTTAAGTTCTTAGAAATTAACCAGAAATCTATTCTAGACTTACAAGAACCTGTTTTGTTACTCCACGTGTATATCTTATCAGATGGGTGTTTTTCTCTCCAAATATCTACTAAATTAAATTTATCCATAAAACATTGGAGAAATGTGTTAGATCTGTTACGGTGCCCAGAAGGCCATTTATCCAGCTCGCTATTCAACACCATATTAAAGTCTCCCCCTAACAACAATATGGCATTGCCGATCTGTAGATCTGATACCTACACCGAATCGACTGATGATCATCTGTCAGCTGTGCTTCGCATCTCCACCTCAGACATTCAACCTGACTCTGATGCACTCGTTAACCAACAGAGACTAGATTTCTCTCACTGAACAAATAAAAAACTGAAAAACACCAAATGAGGTGATTAGACTACAAATCATTATTATAATATGATGTATCTTGCTTGATGTTTGGAGTAGAAAGACAATATTGTGATGTCTTTATTGTGTTTTGGGGTGAATTTGACTGAAAAAAAATGATACAAACGTTCACATTTTGTTAACCATTGTTTTGGGAAATTTGATTGAATAAATGACATTTTTTGTAAGGCAACCTCGTTTTTTCCATACTCTTAGCAGCTTGTAAAAACAATGTTATTTACTGCTTTATATAAAGAAATACAATTAATATTATGCAGAATTTAGTTCAGCCTTTTGGTCCGGCCCTCCACAAAATTTTCTATTTCTCATGTGGCCCCATGGAAAAAATAATTGCCCACCCCTGGTCTAGAGGCAGTTTTCACCACCCCTGCTAGAAGATTAAGATCGTGTGAAGTAGCCCTGCCAAATCACACTACAATGTTGCCTGTCAATATACTCTCAATAGTACAACGGTGAAAGTTCTGTAGAATCTTGAAGGGTATACCATATTTCTTGAGACACCTCAGGAACCTCAGTTTTTTCAGAGGCGGACCAATTCACCTCAAATGGCTTGATTTCAACTGAATTTTTCTGATATTGCGCAAGGTAAAAAAAAAATTGCACAAAATGCAAAATGTGACAGATATTTGACCGAAGTTTAATATAAAATAGGAGGATTACATTGATCTTGCTCCTGAATTTACCCGTGATATGCACTTTAACGTGTTGATGAGAGAACTGAGTGAAGGATCAGGCTTCTCCTGGATTAACTCTTCTGAACAGAGTCAAGTCAGACTGAACAACTACTTCCGGCAAAGCGTCACTGTCCTTACATGGTCAGGAGCAGTGCATCATGGGAAATGTTATCCTCATTTTTGTTTTGCAAGATCATGCCAAATGTTATATTGTCTCTCGAAGTAGAATGTGGAAAAGATGAGACTTTGTTTTAGCTATTGTGAACTGAGTGATCAAGTTGGAGTGAAGAACTACTTCCGCAAAGCGTGGCTCTCCTAATATGGTCAGGAGCAGTGCATCATGGGAAATGTTATCCTCACCATGATGGTGAAGAGTGTGTGTGGTGGTGGCGGCGCTCGGCAGTGGGTTGTGAACTCATACTTACCTGGCAGGGGAGATACCATGATCAAGAAGGTGGTTCACCCAGGGCGAGGCTCAGCCATTGCACTCCGGCTGTCTGACCCCTGCGAATTCCCCAAATGTGGGAATCTCGACTGCATAATTTGTGGTAGTGGGGGACTGCGTTCGCGCTCTCCCCTGATTTCACTGTATAAAAGCAGATAACAGTTTTTCTTGTTTGTTTTTCGGACAATCTGTAGTTTGTAAGTTGTATTAATGGGCATACTATATGAGGTTTTTTTTTCTTTGATTACTAGCTAAGGTTTTATGAGTTGCTGTTAATTATAGCTTAAGAAACGCACTGAAATATAACACAGTCATAAATAAGTTGTATGTTAATAATTACATAATGAGACTTTGGGGTCTGAGGGTATTTTCTGTCATTCCTATGATTTTGACATGTTCTGTCAATTTCAACAAATCTAAGTAATATTTTTAAAATCTCATACTTTTTTTTTAATACTCAGCATAAGATAATGGAGTTTTTTTTATAGGTTATCTATTTAGGTTGCATACTCATTTAACACTTTTGAAGACTATTAACATTAGGCTTTTCGTGTTGTTATTCCTTTATCCACATTAAATTTGGGTTTTATTCATAATTTTCTGTTTACTTATAGTATTATCCTTGATTATTTCACACTGCCGTTAAACTCATAATAATTGAGTTAAAAACATGGGTGGAGGGAAGTAACTTCCTTTAAGTTTCCTGTAAGAAGCTGTTTAACATTTATGGGAGAAAGTCTTTGTCAGACCTTTATAACAAAACTTTAGAGAAGAACAGAGGCAGTCATTCACATCTCTTATAATGAAAGTGATTATATTCAATCCACATCACACCACTCTGTTCATGTTTTTTCTTACTACAACCTGTCCTTTGGTGGCTCAGAGACTTTATAACAGGAGATACTTTTCCATACTTGAAAACCCCCTGAGAATGAAGAACAGTAGATCAGATTGTGCAACACAACCTGATCTACTGTTCTTCACACAGACAGACACACACACACATGCTACCGTAGCTATTGAACTTTTGTGTTTAATAATCAGGCTGGTCCTTTTTCTCTTTAGCTCAGAGGACACAACATCCATGATTTCCAGAAACAATTCAAAATGTGGATTCGTCAGACCACACCATACTTTTCCACTGCTTTAAAATGTGTAAAAAAGAGGTTTTAAAAAGCACAGATGTTTAAAATGCGTAAAAAAAGATGTTTTAAAAAAGCACAGATGTTTAAAATGTGTAAAAAAGAGGTTTTAAAAAGCACAGATGTTTAAAATGTGTAAAAAAGAAGTTTTAAAAAGCACAGATGTTTAAAATGTGTAAAAAAAAGAGGTTTTAAAAAGCACAGATGTTTAAAATGTGTAAAAAAAAGATGTTTTAAAAAGCACAGATGTTTAAAATGTGTAAAACATCTTTTTTACACATTTTAAACATCTGCTTTTTAAAACCTCTTTTTTTTCACACATTTTAAACATCTGTGTATTCAGTGCAATATGTATACTGTTCCTACTTATTCAGGTGACATTGGGCATACCTAACAACCTGGCTGAGGACTACAGTTGACTTGCTAACTTTAGGACTGCAGTTGTCATGAACAGTTTTGCACTCAAGTTTCCATCAATGAAGAGTTTATAACATCAACGAAACTGACTTCATGTTAAAACTGTTAATGTTATAGTCATGCTGTCTGTTGTTGCCCAAATGAGGATGGGTTCCCTTTTGAGTCTGGTTCCTCTCGAGGTTTCTTCCTCATGTCGTCTGAGGGAGTTTTTCCTTGCCACGGTCGCCACAGGCTTGCTCATTGGGGATAGATTAGGGATAAAATTAGCTCATGTTTTAAGTCGCTCAAATTCTGTAAAGCTGCTTTGCGACAATGTTTATTGTTAAAAGCGCTATACAAATAAACTTGACTTGACTTTGCATCAGTCCATTTCAGATGCACTTGAGCCCAAAGAATTCAGCAGCCTTTGCTGATGTATGGCTTTCACTTTCCATGGTAGATGTAGCAATGAACTGTTTACAGACAACAGTTTTCAGAAGTTTTTCCAAGCCCGTGTAGTAATGTCCTTTATACAATCATGTCAGTTTTTAATGCAGTACTCCCTGAGGGATCATGGGCATTTTTGGCCTTATCCCTTTTGTACAGTGACTTCTCCAAATCATTTGATGATAGGATTTCACTGTTGAAAATCCTATATTTCTTGAAATTGTGCATTGTTCTTAGTAGACAGTTAGATTAACCAAAGATCTACTCAGCACCACAAGATCAACCATCAACACCCACGGTCAGTAGCTGTTCAGAGAGACTGTGGAGAAATTCCATGCCCCTACTAATATCCCTTCCAAAGAGCCACTCAGGTTAATCTAACTGTTCAGCCAGAGCATGGGTGAATCTGGGCCCTTTTCTTTTCAAGACACTCAACTATGGAAAGGAGGAGGTGGTGGTGGTTCAGCCTGGGAAGCCAGATGATGAGGCATACCATAGCAATGTGGAGGCACATGACCATGTGCAGGATGCTGTTTGCTCCATATCACACTTGCCAGTGAAGAAACTTCCACTGTTCACCCTCTAGCCTTTGGGAGTAGCTGTGTGTCTGCTAGAATGAAAAACAGTGCAATGGTTACTGCAAAAAAGACAATGTATGCATATGAATTTACTATATTCGGATGGCTTTTTTTTTTTTTTTTTTTAAAGGAGGACGCCTGCAGTCCAAACCTTCTTCCTGGCTTTCAAAAGCTGGAAGTGTTCTGCTCTGGGCTGATGGAGATTGGCCAGACCGAGGACAAGCTGTCATTTAGTACTGAGCAGAGCAACAGGGTTCTTGAAGCCTGGAACACAGTGGAAGAGCATGATGAGTAGCCACAGCAGTTCAACAAGTTGTACAGGACACACTGGGGCAAAACCTCCTACTGCCATACAAAAAGGGTTGATCTTCTTGTGGTTGCTGGAACACAGAGGCTGAAGATGGCCAAGAGCTATAGTTGCAGTCAGAAGTTTACATACAGTGACATGAAGGTCATGCCAATATTTGGGTTTTCAGTGATTTCTTTGTTCTTTTTCTGTGGCAGAATGATTGTATAGCATACTGTACATCTTTAATTAAAAAAAAACACTAGAATTTGGTGCACAAGTTTTTAATTTTCTTTGGGTTTTATGGAATCAGCACAGGATCAAACATTTACATACACTCACTTAGATTATTAATTCAGAGGTGCTGAAACTTCCAAAATGTCTCTTATCTTGCCAAGGCCGAGGTCTCTTAACTTCCTGTTAGTGATCATGATTGAGTCCAGCTGGTAGCTTCTCTGTGCCATCATAAAAAGGGTTTGTTTACAAGGAAAAGGAGAAGGATTGTGTTTATATTAACAATGCTTGGTGCACGAACAACCACAATTGATAAGTTGTACTCTTTGGACTTGCCCAGGGAATATACAGTAGTAATGATTATGGCAGTATACAACCCCAATTCCCAAAAAGTTGGGACAAAGTACAAATTGTAAATAAAAACAGAATGCAATAATGTGGAAGTTTTGAAATTCCATATTTTATTCAGAATAGAACATAGATGACATATCAAATGTTTAAACTGAGAAAATGTATCATTTAAAGAGAAAAATTAGGTGATTTTAAATTTCATGACAACACATCTCAAAAAAGTTGGGACAAGGCCATGTTTACCACTGTGAGACATCCCCTTTTCTCTTTACAACAGTCTGTAAACGTCTGGGGACTGAGGAGACAAGTTGCTCAAGTTTAGGGATAGGAATGTTAACCCATTCTTGTCTAATGTAGGATTCTAGTTGCTCAACTGTCTTAGGTCTTTTTTGTCGTATCTTCCGTTTTATGATGCGCCAAATGTTTTCTATGGGTGAAAGATCTGGACTGCAGGCTGGCCAGTTCAGTACCCGGACCCTTCTTCTACGCAGCCGTGATGCTGTAATCGATGCAGTATGTGGTTTGGCATTGTCATGTTGGAAAATGCAAGGTCTTCCCTGAAAGAGACGTCGTCTGTATGGGAGCATATGTTGCTCTAGAACCTGGATATACCTTTCAGCATTGATGGTGTCTTTCCAGATGTGTAAGCTGCCCATGCCACACGCACTAATGCAACCCCATACCATCAGAGATGCAGACTTCTGAACTGAGCGCTGATAACAACTTGGGTCGTCCTTCTCCTCTTTAGTCCGAATGACACGGCATCCCTGATTTCCACAAAGAACTTCAAATTTTGATTCGTCTGACCACAGAACAGTTTTCCACTTTGCCACAGTCCATTTTAAACGGGCCTTGGCCCAAAGAAGACGTCTGCGCTTCTGGATCATGTTTAGATATGGTTTCTTCTTTGAACTATAGAGTTTTAGCTGGCAATGGCGGATGGCACGGTGAATTGTGTTCACAGATAATGTTCTCTGGAAATATTCCTGAGCCCATATTGTGATTTCCAATACAGAAGCATGCCTGTATGTGATGCAATGCCGTCTAAGGGTCCGAAGATCACGGGCACCCAGTATGGTGTGAAATATTAAAACTACCATTAATCAGCCTCCCATCAGTCATAAGGGCCTCCATAAAGCTAGAACTAACAAATGTAAATACAGTACAGTAGGACTGCAATATCCGCAGGAGATATGTGCCAAAATCTAATGCAGATAGCTGAAAAGGCAGATAAGAGGGAACCATGTTTTTGATGTAAAGTGCTAGTAAAAAGTTTGGACTCAGTTTGACCCACCCAAGTGGGATGGAAAGAGATTGTGTGTGTGGATAGATGGTGTTACCAAGAGCTGGCAGCACATTTAATCAATTTCAACTAAGCTTTTTGTTCACATTATTTTGAGTTTGCACACTAATTTTAGTCTCTGTTCATAACATTACACTTTTCTGTACTTAGAGTATAATTCAGAGTTATTCCACAGCACTGCTGAACTCAATTATAAACAAATAAAAACATTTAAAAAAAGAGAGGCTTATAATCCTTAAAATATAGTTTTCTGTAAGACCACTTTTATTTAACATTCACCTGGAAAAACTCCTTTGTGTCAACACTTTAACACCCAGTTTTCCCTTTTCTTGTTGAATTAAACTTCAGAAACGGAGGCCGCTCATTCATGGCTGCTCTAATGTCAGTGATTACATTCAAGTCACATCACAGCACCATGTTCTCAGAGAGTTTTCATTTTTAATTACAGCCCGCTGTCTTACAGAACATCAGAAATTCATCCATCTATTATCCCTAACCACTTTTATCCTGTGCAGGGTTGCAGGCAAGCTAGAGCCTATCCCAGCTGACCCTGGACAAGTCGCCAGATCATTGCAGGGCTGACACATGGAGACAAACAACCATTTACACCTACAGTCAATTTAGAGCCACCAATTAGCCTAACCTGCATGTCTTGGGACTGTGGAGAAAACCCACACAGACACGGGGAGAACATGCAAACTCCACACAGAAAGGTCCCCCTCAGCTACTGGGCTTGAACCCAGAACCTTCTTGCTATGAGGCAACAGTGATAACCACTAAACAACCCCAGAATATCAGAAAGATACAACAAAACTCCATCGTTTATCTTTAGATAGATACTTTATTAATCCCAGAGAAAAATTCAAGAATTATACAGTGAAATCAGGGGAGAGCGAACGCAGTCCCCCACTACCACAAATTATGCAGTCGAGATTCCCACATTTGGGGAATTCGCAGGGGTCAGACAGCCGGAGTGCAATGGCTGAGCCTCGCCCTGGGTGAACCACCTTCTTGATCATGGTATCTCCCCTGCCAGGTAAGTATGAGCTGAAAATAGACTGCAGAGCGCTGTCAAATACACACACGAGCTACACACTGCTAAGAATGAATAGGAGGCCTTTTAATGACGTTCTTATGTTTCCTATGATGCACTGCTCCTGACTATGTAATAAGAGCGACGCTTTTCCATTGGGCTCTATATAAAATCTATAGAACGTATATTTCTATATTACTATATTTCTTGAGACACCTCAGGAACCTCAGTTTTTTCAGAGGCGGACCAATTCACCTCAAATGGCTTGATTTCAACTGAATTTTTCTGATATTGCGCAAGGTAAAAAAAAATTGCACAAAATGCAAAATGTGACAGATATTTGACTGAAGTTTAATATAAAATAGGAGAATTACATTGATCTTGCTCCTGAATTTACCCGTGATATGCACTTTAACGTGTTGATGAGAGAACTGAGTGAAGGATCAGGCTTCTCCTGGATTAACTCTTCTGAACAGAGTCAAGTCAGACTGAACAACTACTTCCGGCAAAGCGTCACTGTCCTTACATGGTCAGGAGCAGTGCATCATGGGAAATGTTATCCTCATTTTTGTTTTGCAAGATCATGCCAAATGTTATATTGGCTCTCGAAGTAGAATGTGGAAAAGATGAGACTTTGTTTTAGCTATTGTGAACTGAGTGATCAAGTTGGAGTGAAGAACTACTTCCGCAAAGCGTGGCTCTCCTAATATGGTCAGGAGCAGTGCATCATGGGAAATGTTATCCTCACCATGATGGTGAAGAGTGTGTGTGGTGGTGACGGCGCTCCGCAGTGGGTTGTGAACTCATACTTACCTGGCAGGGGAGATACCATGATCAAGAAGGTGGTTCACCCAGGGCGAGGCTCAGCCATTGCACTCCGGCTGTCTGACCCCTGCGAATTCCCCAAATGTGGGAATCTCGACTGCATAATTTGTCGTAGTGAGGGACTGCGTTCGCGCTCTCCCCTGATTTCACTGTACAAAAACAGATAACAGTCTTTCTTGTTTGCTTTTCGAACAATCTGTAGTTTGTTAGTTGTATTAATGAGCATACTACATGAGTTTTTTTTTTTCTTTGATTACTAGCTAAGGTTTTATGAGTTGCTGTTAATTATAGCTTAAGAAACGCACTAAAATATAACAGTCATAAGTAAGTTGTATGTTAATAATTACATAATGAGACTTTGGGGTCTGAGGGTATTTTCTGTCATTCCTATGGTTTTGACATGTTCTGTCAATTTCAACAAATCTAAGTAATATTTTTAAAATCTCATACTTTTTTTTTTAATACTCAGCATAAGATAATGGAGTTTTTTATAGGTTATCTATTTAGGTTGCATACTCATTTAACACTTTTGAAGACTATCTATTAACATTAGGCTTTTCGTGTTGTTATTCCTTTATCCACATTAAATTTGGGTTTTATTCATAATTTTCTGTTTACTTATAGTATTATCCTTGATTATTTCACACTGCCGTTAAACTCATAATAATTGAGTTAAAAACATGGGTGGAGGGAAGTAACTTCCTTTAAGTTTCCTGTAAGAAGCTGTTTAACATTTATGGGAGAAAGTCTTTGTCAGACCTTTATAACAAAACTTTAGAGAAGAACAGAGGCAGTCATTCACATCTCTTATAATGAAAGTGATTATATTCAATCCACATCACACCACTCTGTTCATGTTTTTTCTTACTACAACCTGTCCTTTGGTGGCTCAGAGACTTTATAACAGGAGATACTTTTCCATACTTGAAAACCCCCTGAGAATGAAGAACAGTAGATCAGATTGTGCAACACAACCTGATCTACTGTTCTTCACACAGACAGACACACACACACATGCTACCGTAGCTATTGAACTTTTGTGTTTAATAATCAGGCTGGTCCTTTTTCTCTTTAGCTCAGAGGACACAACATCCATGATTTCCAGAAACAATTCAAAATGTGGATTCGTCAGACCACACCATACTTTTCCACTGCTTTAAAATGTGTAAAAAAGAGGTTTTAAAAAGCACAGATGTTTAAAATGCGTAAAAAAAGATGTTTTAAAAAAGCACAGATGTTTAAAATGTGTAAAAAAGAGGTTTTAAAAAGCACAGATGTTTAAAATGTGTAAAAAAGAAGTTTTAAAAAGCACAGATGTTTAAAATGTGTAAAAAAAGAGGTTTTAAAAAGCACAGATGTTTAAAATGTGTAAAAAAAAGATGTTTTAAAAAGCACAGATGTTTAAAATGTGTAAAACATCTTTTTTTACACATTTTAAACATCTGCTTTTTAAAACCTCTTTTTTTTCACACATTTTAAACATCTGTGTATTCAGTGCAATATGTATACTGTTCCTACTTATTCAGGTGACATTGGGCATACCTAACAACCTGGCTGAGGACTACAGTTGACTTGCTAACTTTAGGACTGCAGTTGTCATGAACAGTTTTGCACTCAAGTTTCCATCAATGAAGAGTTTATAACATCAACGAAACTGACTTCATGTTAAAACTGTTAATGTTATAGTCATGCTGTCTGTTGTTGCCCAAATGAGGATGGGTTCCCTTTTGAGTCTGGTTCCTCTCGAGGTTTCTTCCTCATGTCATCTGAGGGAGTTTTTCCTTGCCACGGTCGCCACAGGCTTGCTCATTGGGGATAGATTAGGGATAAAATTAGCTCATATTTTAAGTCGCTCAAATTCTGTAAAGCTGCTTTGCGACAATGTTTATTGTTAAAAGCGCTATACAAATAAACTTGACTTGACTTTGCATCAGTCCATTTCAGATGCACTTGAGCCCAAAGAATTCAGCAGCCTTTGCTGATGTATGGCTTTCACTTTCCATGGTAGATGTAGCAATGAACTGTTTACAGACAACAGTTTTCAGAAGTTTTTCCAAGCCCGTGTAGTAATGTCCTTTATACAATCATGTCAGTTTTTAATGCAGTACTCCCTGAGGGATCATGGGCATTTTTGGCCTTATCCCTTTTGTACAGTGACTTCTCCAAATCATTTGATGATAGGATTTCACTGTTGAAAATCCTATATTTCTTGAAATTGTGCATTGTTCTTAGTAGACAGTTAGATTAACCAAAGATCTACTCAGCACCACAAGATCAACCATCAACACCCACGGTCAGTAGCTGTTCAGAGAGACTGTGGAGAAATTCCATGCCCCTACTAATATCCCTTCCAAAGAGCCACTCAGGTTAATCTAACTGTTCAGCCAGAGCATGGGTGAATCTGGGCCCTTTTCTTTTCAAGACACTCAACTATGGAAAGGAGGAGGTGGTGGTGGTTCAGCCTGGGAAGCCAGATGATGAGGCATACCATAGCAATGTGGAGGCACATGACCATGTGCAGGATGCTGTTTGCTCCATATCACACTTGCCAGTGAAGAAACTTCCACTGTTCACCCTCTAGCCTTTGGGAGTAGCTGTGTGTCTGCTAGAATGAAAAACAGTGCAATGGTTACTGCAAAAAAGACAATGTATGCATTTGAATTTACTATATTCGGATGGCTTTTTTTTTTTTTTTTTTAAAGGAGGACGCCTGCAGTCCAAACCTTCTTCCTGGCTTTCAAAAGCTGGAAGTGTTCTGCTCTGGGCTGATGGAGATTGGCCAGACCGAGGACAAACTGTCATTTAGTACTGAGCAGAGCAACAGGGTTCTTGAAGCCTGGAACACAGTGGAAGAGCATGATGAGTAGCCACAGCAGTTCAACAAGTTGTACAGGACACACTGGGGCAAAACCTCCTACTGCCATACAAAAAGGGTTGATCTTGTTGTGGTTGCTGGAACACAGAGGCTGAAGATGGCCAAGAGCTATAGTTGCAGTCAGAAGTTTACATACAGTGACATGAAGGTCATGCCAATATTTGGGTTTTCAGTGATTTCTTTGTTCTTTTTCTGTGGCAGAATGATTGTATAGCATACTGTACATCTTTAATTAAAAAAAAACACTAGAATTTGGTGCACAAGTTTTTAATTTTCTTTGGGTTTTATGAAATCAGTGACCGGAATGTAAACAGCCGCCATCTTGTCGGTAAAAAACACAGCTGAATACTGCTGCACTCGTGTACAAAATGGATCAATTTCAACCGACGGACTACACGGCTCATTTTTCTAATGAACAGATAACTAGATATATGTCTAAAATAAGCGACCTACAGATTGGTGACCCTTATCGATTACCGGACGTAGTTTTCACAACCGTGTCAGTGGATATTGAACTGCCAGCGGAATACCCAGATGTGTATAATTACCTCATTAACTTTCCCTCGCTGTTCAGTGGTGAAGCACTGCGTGCTTATAAATCTCTGGACAGTTATCTTTACAGAAATTCAGGATTTGTCAGCCCCCCTCAGATGTGGCATCTTGTAAACAAGAAAATAACAATCCTCATTGGACGGGTAAGTCACTTAAGTATTGAGACCCCGCTGGTCTCGCTATCTCGTCCGGAATGTTGTGCATGCGATGGAAATCGCTACAAACCGTCATTTTCTGCTGGAAACCAATGTCCAGTAAGTCCATACGGTTGTAGTGAATATTGAAGTCCGGTATAGACGAACAAAACGTGCACAGGTAGGGAGAGCTTGTAGTCGCAGCATCCCCATCATGCGCCGCCATATCCACTATTATGGTTGAATATTTTATATTATCAGTTAGATCAAGTATCAGTAGTCTATCACTATTACTGTATATATGGCATACCTGATAGCAGCAATCCATTTTGCACGCCTGTCAGGGTCCCGTGGCAGCCTACTGTCAAGTGTATATGAGCATCATGGGTTTCCCACACTTGAAAGGGAAGGACTCGGACACAGGATTCCACTCGTCTTATGTTTTATTGATTTTCAGTGGAGTTGACGTTGTAGTAGAATTGTATATAGTAGGGTTTTCCAGAAGAAAAGGTAGAAGTAGAAGCAGAAGGCGGAAATATGGCGTTTGACCGACAAGGTGGCGTCTGTTTACAATCTGGATCGGATGTGACGTCACATGCAAGTGCTCCATTGCGGACATTTAGCGAACTTCAGCTAGCCTTTGCCAGAGACAAAATGGATCGATTTTTAGTACCTAAAGCTACAGTGAGTGAGGAGACAGAGTCTGGGCCAAGCAAAAAAAGAAGGAAGTATGACCACAATTATTTAAAGTTTGGATTTTCATGGACTGGATCTGAATATGCTCCACTGCCACAGTTTGTTGTCTGCCAAGAGGTGCTAGCTAACGATGCTATGAGATGTTTAAAATGTGTAAAATAAGATGTTTAAAAAAAAGCACAGATGTTTAAAATGTGTAAAAAAAAAAGATGTTTTAAAAAAGCACAGATGTTTAAAATGTGTAAAAAAGAGGTTTTAAAAAGCACAGATGTTTAAAATGTATAAAAAAGAGGTTTTAAAAAGCAGATGTTTAAAATGTGTAAAAAAGATGTTTTACACATTTTAAACATCTGTGCTTTTTAAAACCTCTTTTTTACACATTTTAAACATCTGTGCTTTTTTAAAACATCTTGTTTTACACATTTTAAACATCTACTTTTTAAAACCTCTTTTTTTTTTTTTTTTTACACATTTTACACATCTGCGCTTTTTAAAACCTCTTTTTTACACATTTTAAAGCAGTGGAAAAGTATGGTGTGGTCTGACGAATCCACATTTTGAATTGTTTCTGGAAATCATGGATGTTGTGTCCTCTGAGCTAAAGAGAAAAAGGACCAGCCTGATTATTAAACACAAAAGTTCAATAGCTACGGTAGCATGTGTGTGTGTGTCTGTCTGTGTGAAGAACAGTAGATCAGGTTGTGTTGCACAATCTGATCTACTGTTCTTCATTCTCAGGGGGTTTTCAAGTATGGAAAAGTATCTCCTGTTATAAAGTCTCTGAGCCACCAAAGGACAGGTTGTAGTAAGAAAAAACATGAACAGAGTGGTGTGATGTGGATTGAATATAATCACTTTCATTATAAGAGATGTGAATGACTGCCTCTGTTCTTCTCTAAAGTTTTGTTATAAAGGTCTGACAAAGACTTTCTCCCATAAATGTTAAACAGCTTCTTACAGGAAACTTAAAGGAAGTTACTTCCCTCCACCCATGTTTTTAACTCAATTATTATGAGTTTAACGGCAGTGTGAAATAATCAAGGATAATACTATAAGTAAACAGAAAATTATGAATAAAACCCAAATTTAATGTGGATAAAGGAATAACAACACGAAAAGCCTAATGTTAATAGATAGTCTTCAAAAGTGTTAAATGAGTATGCAACCTAAATAGATAACCTATAAAAAACTCCATTATCTTATGCTGAGTATTAAAAAAAAAAGTATGAGATTTTAAAAATATTACTTAGATTTGTTGAAATTGACAGAACATGTCAAAACCATAGGAATGACAGAAAATACCCTCAGACCCCAAAGTCTCATTATGTAATTATTAACATACAACTTACTTATGACTGTTATATTTTAGTGCGTTTCTTAAGCTATAATTAACAGCAACTCATAAAACCTTAGCTAGTAATCAAAGAAAAAAAAAAACTCATGTAGTATGCTCATTAATACAACTAACAAACTACAGATTGTTCGAAAAGCAAACAAGAAAGACTGTTATCTGTTTTTGTGCAGTGAAATCAGGGGAGAGCGCGAACGCAGTCCCCCACTACGACAAATTATGCAGTCGAGATTCCCACATTTGGGGAATTCGCAGGGGTCAGACAGCCGGAGTGCAATGGCTGAGCCTCGCCCTGGGTGAACCACCTTCTTGATCATGGTATCTCCCCTGCCAGGTAAGTATGAGTTCACAACCCACTGCGGAGCGCCGTCACCACCACACACACTCTTCACCATCATGGTGAGGATAACATTTCCCATGATGCACTGCTCCTGACCATATTAGGAGAGCCACGCTTTGCGGAAGTAGTTCTTCACTCCAACTTGATCACTCAGTTCACAATAGCTAAAACAAAGTCTCATCTTTTCCACATTCTACTTCGAGAGCCAATATAACATTTGGCATGATCTTGCAAAACAAAAATGAGGATAACATTTCCCATGATGCACTGCTCCTGACCATGTAAGGACAGTGACGCTTTGCCGGAAGTAGTTGTTCAGTCTGACTTGACTCTGTTCAGAAGAGTTAATCCAGGAGAAGCCTGATCCTTCACTCAGTTCTCTCATCAACACGTTAAAGTGCATATCACGGGTAAATTCAGGAGCAAGATCAATGTAATTCTCCTATTTTATATTAAACTTCAGTCAAATATCTGTCACATTTTGCATTTTGTGCAATTTTTTTTTACCTTGCGCAATATCAGAAAAATTCAGTTGAAATCAAGCCATTTGAGGTGAATTGGTCCGCCTCTGAAAAAACTGAGGTTCCTGAGGTGTCTCAAGAAATATGGTATACCCTTCAAGATTCTACAGAACTTTCACCGTTGTACTATTGAGAGTATATTGACAGGCAACATTGTAGTGTGATTTGGCAGGGCTACTTCACACGATCTTAATCTTCTAGCAGGGGTGGTGAAAACTGCCTCTAGACCAGGGGTGGGCAATTATTTTTTCCATGGGGCCACATGAGAAATAGAAAATTTTGTGGAGGGCCGGACCAAAAGGCTGAACTAAATTCTGCATAATATTAATTGTATTTCTTTATATAAAGCAATAAATAACATTGTTTTTACAAGCTGCTAAGAGTATGGAAAAAACGAGGTTGCCTTACAAAAAATGTCATTTATTCAATCAAATTTCCCAAAACAATGGTTAACAAAATGTGAACGTTTGTACCATTTTTTTTTTCAGTCACATTCACCCCAAAACACAATAAAGACATCACAATATTGTCTTTCTACTCCAAACATCAAGCAAGATACATCATATTATAATAATGATGCCCACATTTGTAGTCTAATCACATCATTTGGTGCTTTTCAGTTTTTTATTTGTTCAGTGAGAGAAATCTAGTCTCTGTTGGTTAACGAGTGCATCAGAGTCAGGTTGAATGTCTGAGGTGGAGATGCGAAGCACAGCTGACAGATGATCATCAGTCGATTCGGTGTAGGTATCAGATCTACAGATCGGCTCGGGCTCCGGCGCCTGCTGGTGACGTCACACGATGGGATTGGCTGGACCGTTTGAAGGATGACGTGCAAGTTTGTGGTTGGTCTGGACAAATTACGGAAGTAGTTATCGCGGGATTAGGTTTCGTGGGATTTCATGTCATGTTCATGTCGCGCGCATTGCGTTTTTGTTGAACACAACTTCAAAATAAAAGCACTGCACATTCAGAAAAGAAAAAAAGAAGAAACCGGTTGTACGAATCGCTATTCAGTCCATGCATGAGGTAAAATTAGAAAATACGTTTATTTTGTAATTTCTAATTAACCTTACGCGGGCCGGTCAGAATGACCCAAAAAATGCCCGAAAATGCCCAGGCCTGCTCTAGAATTATTGGGGTTCCACTTGAACCGCTCCAAAATATATACTGGAAACGCAGTACTAAGAAAGCACTAAGTATTATGCGGGATTCTAGTTATCCCACACACAATTTCTTCTCCCACCTCCTATCAGGGAGGCGTTTGCAGAGTATCCCAACAAGCACATCACGTTTCAGGGATAGTTTTTATTAGTGTTGAAGTACTCGAGATCGGCCTTGGTCTCGAGAGCACTTTTTGAAGATCTCGTCTCGGTATCGACTGCATTTTTACTCGGTCTTGTCTCGGTCTCGGGATTTTATTTCAAGACCGGTCAAGACCACAACTGTGGGATATCAATAAATTGCCTGTGCATTTTTTGGATTTCCTAGTTAATATCATTGCTGTGATTTTGCGTAAATCGTTTTACTTCCAGTACAACCAATACTCATTTATCATTTGAAATTGTTGTCACCGTTAATTAGTACCCCCAGGATTCCGCGGGCCTTTTTTGTCATTGTTGCGGGCTAAAATGTCTGATGTTGCGGGGGTTTTTTTCCAAAAAGTTGCGATGAAAGTTGCGGTGTTTTTTAGGTTTTTGTTGCGATTACATTGCGGGAGGAAGTGAAAGTTGCGAGAAATTGTTGCGATTTTCTCTTTTTGTGATTAAAATTGAGTGATATGTTAAATATTAAATTATAACTGAAAAACTATTGATTAAAAAAACAAAGACACTGAGAAATGGTCCTATAAACAACTTTATCAATATAAAAGATTACCAGGACTACAAAAATGCAGAAAAATAGGCTTTACTTATCCAAATGCACCTGTTGGTTCAAAAGTTAAAGTGCAGAGAACCTCACAGCACAACATGAAGTTACCTTATAATATAATATAAATGCCTCAGCTTTCATGTAAGAAAAAAAAACTATTAATCTAGTACTGTGTGCAGGCAGTCTCTCCTGAAGACTAAATTAAACAATAATTATAAACTAATAAAATAAATGGCTCAGGCTTCATAGAAAAAAACAACAACAATTTGAACAGAATCTCACAGTATGATGTTGAAGCTGCCTAAACAATGGAAAATAAAATACCATTTTGGCAAAAATGTTGGCATCCATTAATTTGTTGCATTAAGTAAAAAAAAAAATAATGTAAAGTGCACACAGTCCTTCACTGCAAACACAACACACTTTCAGTAGCAGAATTTAAACGTCCCATGGCATGGTGGTTTGTTGATGCTTTAAACGGGCTCGTGGAGGCTTCCGGATGTTATATCCGCAGCCTTTCTCGAAATGAACCCTCAGCACGTAAATATAGCCTCCTGGTAGAAAGCCCCATTTCAGAGCTTTTCCCAGTGCGTCGTTTTGCTAATGAGAAGCAGGAGGCGGTGAAGGGTAGAGGGCGGGCCATGGGGGGAGGGGCTTGACCAAGCTGCGCACACACATACTCGCTGCTATCAGCGCCTGTAGCCACGCTGCTAAGACAAAACCCCATTCTCCCTCGGACTCCTTTCGTAAACTCAACGTGACACAGAGAACAGAGAGTGAGAGTGTTCGGAGTGGTAGTTTACGAACGTATAATACCCTAGGCTTGAACATGCACTCCATAACCAAAGAGGACAGAAGCAGCAACTACAGCAACATATCGCTTATCCAACAGAAGACATGCATTGCGGAGCAATAGTCAAACATAAGCTCATAAGTTACAGTCAATTTCCAGACTAAACTCAGTTTAACAGAGCATGCTGCATGCTCTTTAGTTTTGTAGCGCAGAGTACCTGGCTAACTGCAGGAAGCGGTTAGCTGCACAGCTAATGTAGCCATTGCTAGGCTAACGCACCGATTTTAAAACACGGCAAAACAACCAGTTATACACTTACTTGTTCGCTGTTTGTGGCTGATGCGGCAGGGATGCTTGGTACGGACCCAGGCTTCAGTGACAGTTGATGTGCAAAACCTGCCCTGTACTGTCCCAAGTTGTGGAAACATTCCTCAGGAAAATGCTTCCGACAAACATACACCATCTTAGGTAGACTCGACGGCGTATTATTGAAGTAAATAAAATTAAGCCACTGCGTCTTCAGGGGCTCTCCCATCGGCAGTAAAAACAGACTCCTTTCTGTGTTGTCACATCCATGTACAGCGCAATTTCCATGTTTCGCTCGCTTAGGTGATGCCATGTTGTTGTGTCCTCTATGGTCTCCTCACTACAACTGGGCGGGGCAATCCATACAGTGGGTGGGAATCCGGGGGGGGGGGGGCGTGGGGATCATCTCCCTTGCTGACGTAGTAAAGGGAAGAACTTATCAATGTGCCGTTTTGACGCGCCATTCTCAAATGTTGGGCATAGTTTGGTTTACACATTATAAAATTTCTAGCCACTGGGGTGACTTAAGAAGGTCAGAGGAACTCATTTTAACGTTAAAAAACCTCAGAAAGTGAAAATTTCATGCCATGGGACCTTTAAGCCTACATAAACACTGACTCACACATGCTGCTTCTCTTGAACGGAAACACGGAAGTAAGCAGTGTTGCCAGATACTGCTGACATTTTCCAGCCCAAAATAAGTTGAAAACCCGCCAGAATGCACTTGAAACCACCCAATCTGGCAACACTGGAAGTAAGGTAGTTTGTCAACGTCACCTCAAGATGACGCCAACGATTGGTCAAATTTGCGGGAAAGTTGCTGTGATTGGATATAATTGCAACACCGCCCTGAATTTGCGGGGATTGGTTGAAGTTGCGTTGAAGTTGCAAATCGCAACGTCGCGAAATCCCGGAGGGTCTGGTTAACGGCTGTCACCCCTCCCGCCCCCTTTTCCAGACCCTGGAATGTAACATTAAGTTAGCTAATGTAGTGTTAACTTTGTGTGAGAGTGAGGGGGTCAGGACATGTGTCTTATTCCTACATTACGTTTTTTCATGTGATAAAAATGACAAGCCAGGGAGCATCGTGGCTCAGGTCAGGGCCGTAGCCAGGATTTTTCAAATACCGAGGTCAAACATGGCTGACAGCACCGAAGCCCCCCGGCACAACTTAAATAAATCTCATCTCATCTCATTATCTCTAGCAGCTTTATCCTTCTACAAGGTCGCAGGCAAGCTGGAGCCTATCCCAGCTGACTATGGGCGAAAGGCGGGGTACACCCTGGACAAGTCACCAGGTCATCACAGGGCTGACACATAGACACAGACAACCATTCACACTCACATTCACACCTACGGTCAATTTTAGAATCACCAGTTAACCTAACCTGCATGTCTTTGGACTGTGGGGGAAACTGGAGCACCCGGAGGAAACCCACGCGGACACGGGGAGAACATGCAAACTCCGCACAGAAAGGCCCTCGCCGGCCACGGGGCTCAAACCCGGACCTTCTTGTTGTGAGGCGACAGCGCTAACCACTACACCACCGTGCCGCCCACTTAAAGAAATAAATAAGGATAGATTTGGTGGTGGACACATTTATTTTAACAATTCTAAAACTGTGGCACCATAACGGTGGTGTTTTATCTGACATAAAAGTAGAAAGGTAGTGAACTCTTGAATGGAGTATACATACCTAAAGTACCAGATACCTAAAGTATTGGCATTATTTACATTGCAGCATACACATGACAGAAAGGGTGTGAAATGCTGAATTGTAAGCTTTAGTATTACACCTTATAATAATAGTGAGTGTGAGAGAGAGAGAGAGAGAGAGAGAGAGAGAGAGAGAGAGAGAGAGAGTTTGTGTGTTATTTGTGGGTGTCTGTATGTGGAGAGACATTCTGAGCAGTAATGTAAAGGCATCAGTCTATCTGGCTGTCTTGAATTGAGATCCATTTGCATGCATTCTCTGAAACAGAGTGTTCTCACCATTGCCTGTAATGTAAGTTTGGCTCACAACACATTTACTTTAACAATTCTAAAACTGTGCCATCATAACTGTGGAGTTTTGTCTGGCATAAAAGTCAAAACTGAACTGAGTGTATTGCTCAGCTACCTGAAGTATTGGCATTATTTACATTTCATTATCTTAAATTACATTAGAATGTAGAGCTATTAGTTCTGTGTGAAGACCATGTATTAGAGAGAGTGTGTGAGAGTGTATTATTTGTGTATGTGTGTGTGTCTGTGTGTGTGTGTGAGTGAGTGAGTGAGTGAGTGAGTGAGTGAGAGAGAGTTATGAGAGAAAGAGAGAGAGAGTTACTCGAACAAGCCCGTTTACTCAGCCCTGCACAGGGCTGCCTGTGACAACGTAGTTTTGAATGTTTCTCGAAATGCTAACTAAAATGTAATAGGCAATGACAATGAAATGTTTCCCCTTGGAAAGTTGGCATGACACCGCTGAACGGTCTGCCACTGCACTGACAATATTTTCTCACCTTCCCTCCTTCTCTTTCCCTGCTCTTCTGTTGGCTGTCCAAACCTTAATTTAGTTTGTTGCAACGTTTTCATTTTGCACTCGGGTAAAGCTCTATAATGCGATGTGACTATTAGCCTACGTTAGGTTAGGTAGGCATATGTGATAGAGCGTAGACTACACCCTGCCTGTTTTATCCAAAACCCAACTTCCCTGGCTGACACTAGTATAGGCTACGTCGCGTGACGCTGCGTTAGACACGGCAACGATAGAGATAGAGGCTGAGAGATTTCAGATGACATTAGACAAATGTGAATTTTACTGGGGGGAAGATGACATGTGGATGTGGACGCTGCATTTTACATTAATCACTGCTCAAATTCAGCGTAGACCAATTTGAAATTTCTGAAAAAAAATACCGAGGACATGACCTCGGTGTCCTCAATGGTAGTTACGGCCATGGCTCAGGTGGATAAGGCGCCATGCCATAAATCCGAGGATCCGGGTTCGATTCTGACCCGAGGTTATTTCCCGATCCGTCCCCGTCTCTCTCTCCCGCTCATTTCCTGTCTCTACACTGTCCTATCCAATAAAAAGGTGAAAAAAGCCCCCCCCCCCCAAAAAAAATGACGAGACAGGTGACGTAAAGCTACAGTATGTAGCTAATGTGTATATGTTACGTCAACTCTGACGTAAGCGATACACGCCGCGCTCCCTCTCCTGGGTGAGAGAGCTAGAGTCAGCAGTCTCCAGAGTGGAGACAGAGTAACATTAATGCACCACTTCTATGAAGTTACACATTAAATATGCTTTGCCTGGCTATAAGCATACATCACATACTTAAAGAGTGCTAATTTGGGGGTTAAATACACAAACAAATATATAACTTTATGTAGTCAAACACTAGAACTTGTGTAAGTGAGTAAGTCTGGCTCACTCAATCACTCAGATTTTCTCACACTGTGTGTTAGATGGGTGTTTAGAAAAATACGCATCTGTCCCTTTTATCCCTTTTCCATGGAAGTTTATTCACATTAAAAGTGATTGTTATTTCAGTGTTATGGTAAGAAAATTGACTGGTTTGGCCATATTGTACCATGTCAATCATATCGTTGTGTAACTATTTGAAAGCTTGAAAGCTAACTATTTGAACAGATGAACCTTTTAACCACAATGTATACTTCTTGGCTACCATGCTGGATCCACAGTTTGGCCTAAGCTGGATGGATCTGGACGTCACAAGTTGAGGAAATGCAACATCAGTGAAGAAGATCAGAGATGAGCTGAAGAGGACACTGACAGGTTAGTGTTATCCAGGGAAAGAAATAGTAAAAATGTCCTTACATAGTCAAAGTTGAATTATGGTTTTAATCCTGTCACTGTGTATTTGTTTGTGTTTTTCAGACACTTTGTTGTCAGAGGTGGAGAATATGATTGACAGTGAAGGAGATGCAACTGACTCTGGGGCCATGAATGTGGATTCATCCAGTGATTCGCCACCAGTCAAATGCCCACGCCTTCTGTCCTGCTACAAGGCTCACAAGAAGTGCAACTCAGCCCAGGATTCAAGTGTTATAACACAGATAAGCAAATACTTCGATTCCATCAATGACTCTGACACTGACTATGCACTCATCTTCTGGGCTAAAAACCATGACCGACTCCCACAACTCCACAAGTTGGCACTGAAGGTGCTGTCAGTCCCTGCCTCCTCAGCACCAGTGGAGAGGGTTTTTAGGAGAGGGGGCATCATAATGAGACCCCATCGTGCACGTTTAGGTCACAGAATGTTGCAGTCTCTGATATTTCTAAAATGCAACCAAACTCTACTTTAAAGTCCACATTTTTGTGGTCTTGCACAATGTCCATGTCATGTGTTTATCATTCGTGGTGCGCATGGACTTAAATGATTCAGCGCTGCAGTTTGTTCTGGTTTGGCATATGATGTCATCATTTTTGAAACTGCTTGCACAAAAAAATTGTACTGTATTAGATGGATGGTAAATCATTCAGTACAGTGTTAAATAAAGATGGTTAAGATGATTTCAGCTCCTTAGTGTTTGTATTTGTTTGCTTATAGAAAACAAAGGAAAATTCCCACACATGAAATTCATCTCTGCAATGCCTTTTGATTATTTTATCAAGACATTTCATTATACAGACATATAGGTCAACAAAAGAGGTGAATGAACAGGAATCTTCATCTGTTTTCTGTGGGTGTTTTTATGGGAATGTGGATTACTTACAGGTCTATTTGAGGGGTGCCTATGATTTGCATGTTCCACATTTTATCATAAGTGTGTCATGCAGTGTGGGACACTGGTCTGGTCTTGGTCTTGACTCGGTCTCTTCCTGCCTCA
This sequence comes from Neoarius graeffei, assembly GCF_027579695.1. Lineage (NCBI taxonomy): Eukaryota > Metazoa > Chordata > Actinopteri > Siluriformes > Ariidae > Neoarius > Neoarius graeffei. The sequence goes on along the minus strand of NC_083569.1, from coordinate 71,643,404 downwards.
GTCTTGGTCTTGTCTCGGTCTTGACCCCTCAAAGTCTTGGTCTTGGTCTTGTCTTGGTCTCGGTTTAGGTGGTCTTTACAACAATGTTTTTTACCCCCCAGGTAATTAGGCTAATGAATGATAGTTCAACTGGAAGGATGACTGAGGTCTGAGCTTAGTTACTAGGTTTACTGTACTTGGATGTTTTTTAATGTTATTTATAGTCTTTTATTTATTGAACAGTGTGGAGAGAGTGCCAAGGCACATTGTTTTTCATTGCTGTGGTACTTTGTACTAATATTTCATCTCATTATCTCTAGCCGCTTTATCCTGTCCTACAGGGTTGCAGGCAAGCTACGGGCGAAAGGCGGGGTACACCCTGGACAAGTAGCCAGGTCATCACAGGGCTGACACATAGACACAGACAACCATTCACACTCACATTCACACCTACGGTCAATTTAGAGTCACCAGTTAACCTAACCTGCATGTCTTTGGACTGTGGGGGAAACCGGAGCACCCGGAGGAAACCCACATGCAAACTCCACACAGAAAGGCCCTCGCCGGCCACGAGGCTCGAACCCAGGACCTTCTTGCTGTGAGGCGACAGCGCTAACCACTACACCACCGTGCTGCCCACTTTGTACTAATATGCATATGATAAATAAACCTGAATTGAACTTGGCATTTGAATTTCCCGGCAAATATTGATTTTCGTGACGTCACGTGCAGGATGCCTCCTTCTTGAAGAAATTTGCAGAAAACCACCAGGTCGTTTTCTCATAAACAAACCAGCGCTGGTTTGTTTATGAGAAAACGACCTGGTGGTTTTCTGCAAATTTCTTCAACGTTATCACATAATTATTAAAATGGACAACAGATGTATCATAGGAGGGTGTAGCAACACCAATCTTGATGGGATTAGTACTCATCCTTTTCCAAAAGACAGGACAATGAGGGAAAAATGGTAGTGCTTCGTGCGAGGCCTCCCGGAAGCCGAGGACCAAAGCAGAGCCAAGAAAAAGACCAAGAAAATCAGCGATTCACAAGTTGACTGTTGCCAGGGTAAGAAATAAGAGAGACTATAGAGGTTTCTTAGTCACGTGACCGGAAACTGTTTACACCGCCATGTTGGAGTGAAAGCAAACCGGCTCGGTGCTTCATAACGTGTAACAGATCCGTCAGGACTGCAACATTGAACATGGCGCAAAACGAGAAGTCGAGTGGGATCGTTTCCCCAGCACTGTCAGATTTAGCGGAAAGTTATGATAGTACGCATAAGGCAAGATATGTGGAGAAAATGGTGATCGCTGGTCTCACACCCGATCCTTACTTGCTACCGGAGGTGATGTTTACTGCTTGTTTGGATGAAGTGATAGAGAACATTCCTGGTTTGGCATATCCAGATATATACCACTACCTGATAGACCAAACCTCAGACTATACACATGAAAAATGAAGAGTTATAAGAGTTTGCAAGCTTATAAATATTATTTTTTCGGATTTGTCATGCATTTAAGAACGCGTGTCATGGGACGAGGACCTGCACAGCAAGTATCCCCAGGTGCCGAATCCAAAGTGTTTGTTATGGCAAAGGTAATTTAATCTTTTAAATTTTTGTTTCTAATAGAATCAGATTGATAAAAACTCATCTCATCTCAATATCTCTAGCCGCTTTATCCTGTTCTACAGGGTCGCAGGCAAGCTGAAGCCTATCCCAGCTGACTACGGGCTGACTATGGGCAAAAGGCAGGGTACACCCTGGACAAGTCGCCAGGTCATCACAGGGCTGACACATAGACACAGACAACCGTTCACACTCACATTCACACCTACGGTCAATTTAGAGTCACCAGTTAGCCTAACCTGCATGTCTTTGGACTGTGGGGGAAACCAGAGCACCCGGAGGAAACCCATGCGGACACGGGGAGAACATGCAAACTCCACACAGAAAGGCCCTGGCCCCGCTGGCCACAGGGCTTGAACCCAGACCTTCTTGCTGTGAGGCGACAGCTCTAACCACTACACCACCGTACCACCCTTTGATAAAAGCTGCCACTTATAATATTTTGATGTAGCGATTGTGAGTTGACTGACATCTGATCCTTTCAAACGTAATGTTAAAAGTTGTAACCTAGTTAATCACCACTTCTTGTGTCTGCATGTTTGATCCTGGACCTTGTTGAATCATGTAGGCCTTTGACTTTGTACGCTACATGCTGCTAAGCATTTCTACAGCATACATCCAGATGTGTTTCTTTATTCAACATGTGCTTAATAATTTGATACAATGTATGGATTGATTGTGTTTTCTTTCAATGATATAAAGACTTGTATACTATATGTTTTTGAGCAGAACTATGGGGGGGTCAAAACTATAGATTGCTTCTATAGATGAATTTTACATTTATCCTACATTATCCTCATTATCGAATGAGTAATGATTCATACCTCCGACAAAGTGTTCATTGCATATACAACTGGTCACAGCTGGTCTCCATTCGCTCCTGGCGTTGGACGAGTCAGCTCTCCATAATGCAGCAATCCATTTTTCACGGTGGTCGCGATCGGCCGGGAATCTGTGAAAGGATAGTCCGGGTTTCTTTCCTCGATAATTCTGACACCCTACAGCAACACAATTTAGAACCATGGCACAGAATCTGGTTTACAAACACGATCAAAAACTTGCTGTCTCCAGCACTGCCTTCTGACATGCTGAGTGATCGGTTTGTTTTCACTCCAACATGGCGGTTTAAACAAGTGGTAAGTTATGCGTGACGTCAGCAAAGAAACCTCTATACTCTAAATTAGGTGTTCCTGTGTTTGTGCTGTACACAGATAATGTTATTTATTGACACACACAAAAGTAAACAACACGAAAGTGCTGGGCGATAATACACTTACTTCACATGTATCAAGGGATATGCGTGCCAGGGCTTGAGATCTTGGGACCTGTCAAACGCATTAAATGTATTTACAACCCTGCTTAGCCGATTCCATGTGTGTAGCTTATGAAATCTTTCTCCTACAGTAGCCAGTACTCTTCTAAATGAAGAAATATATAAATACATAATAGTAATTAGAAAAAACATGATTTATGTAACAATAGATAGATGAGCATTGATACATGAATCCAGGGGTTTAGAAGCTCAGGCAACAATTCCATATTTCAATGCAAAATCGCTAGCTGCTAAACTTGGTCTACACAGGCTGTGCACCGAATCCATGCAAGCTCTCTCAGCCTGCTGGCGGATCCGCACGTGACGTCACGAACCTGGCTCCAGACTCCCTTGGGATTTTTCCAGACGCGTTTCGTTATTTTATTTTTTCTGCTGTAGACAGATGGCCTTGTGCAAAATTGGCAGCACGATAGTGTAAGTGGTTAGTATGGTCACCTCACAGCAAGAAGGTTCCGGGTTCGAACCCAGTGGCCGACGAGGGCCTTTCTGTGTGGAGTTTGCATGTTCTCCCCGTGTCTGTGTGGGTTTCCTCCGGGTGCTCCGGTTTCCCCCACAGTCCAAAGACATGCAGTTAGGTTAATGTGGGGCGGCCTTGGGCTGAAGTGCCCTTGAGCAAAGGTACCTAACCCCTGACTGCTCCCCGGGCGCTCTGGTGTGGCTGCCCACTGCACTGTGTGTGTGTGTGTGTTCACTGCTTCAGATGGGTTAAATGCAGAGGATGAATTTCACTGTACTTGAAGTGTGCATGTGACAAAGTTTTCTTCTTCTCTTCTTCTTAAATTACCCATTCTGGATGAGTGTGTAAAGGGACATACTTTCATATAAAAAAAAAACACGAAATTGGTCCAGGATATGCACTTTAAACATGAAATAAAACCCACCACTTGATCATGTAAAATATGGTAACGATTTTACTTAAATCACTGCATACAAAGAATGTAATGTCAAAGAAAACTGATGACAGCTAATCAACATAAGCTCTTTAATAAAAACACACCTAATATCCAGCAAGTCCCTATTCCATCTCCCAAAAATCAATTTAATATATAGTCCCCGGGTAGGGCCCGTATCAGATATTAAACTGATAACAGTAGATACTACAACTTGATCTTAGCCAAAAGGCCAAGAAGTGATACTTTAGCTGATGAACGACAGGGGGGCATCCTTCACTACACAACACACGAGGACTGAGGATACGGCTTTATTCACTAAACAGTTAAATATAAAAACTGCATTGTTACCATGCAATTAATCAAAAACCTCAACAAGAACAAAAGAGGCAACAGAAACACAAATTAGTAGTTTTAAGTCTGTGCCCAGTGGTGTAGTGGTTAGCGCTGTCACCTCACAGCAAGAAGGTCCTGGGTTCGAGCCCCGCGGCCGGCGAGGGCCTTTCTGTGTGGAGTTTGCATGTTCTCCCCGTGTCCGCGTGGGTTTCCTCCGGGTGCTCCGGTTTCCCCCACAGTCCAAAGACATGCAGGTTAGGTTAACTGGTGACTCTAAATTGACCGTAGGTGTGAGTGTGAATGGTTGTCTGTGTCTATGTGTCAGCCCTGTGATGACCTGGTGACTTGTCCAGGGTGTACCCCGCCTTTCGCCCGTAGTCAGCTGGGATAGGCTCCAGCTCGCCTGCGACCCTGTAGAACAGGATAAAGCGGCTACAGATAATGAGATGAGACGGATGGGTGGATGGAAGTTGCCTCCCAGTGACCAAATGTGGTACTGCACGTCAGACTGAAGCAGCCATTTTAGATGTGAGGATAGAATTTAGGGAGCACTGAGCAGAGTGTCATATAGTTGAAACCTCCAGCAGCAATAAACAGGCCATTACAGTGTACATTTTGCATGAGCATGTCAGAATTCCTAGGTGTGACAGAAAATACCGTCAGACCGCAGGAGTCTCATAATGGAATTAATTATCAATATATAATTTATTTACAATTGTGTTGTATTTCAGTGCGCTTCATGAGCTGTAAGTAATGGCAACCCCCCAGCAAGCCACACTAACTGCTACGCTAGTATTTAAGGAAAGAAAAACATTTTATAGAATGTGCCCAGTAAAGCAGTAAATTAAAGATTACACGAAAAGAACAAGCATCTGTTTTTATGCAATAAAATAAAAAGCTATTATTAAGAACTAACAAATCGCACTCCCAAATAACGATGATGATCTGCTTTATTACAGTGAAATCAGGGGAGAGCGCGAACGCAGTCCCCCACTACCACAAATTATGCAGTCGAGATTCCCACATTTGGGGAATTCGCAGGGGTCAGACAACCGGAGTGCAATGGCTGAGCCTCGCCCTGGGTGAACCACCTTCTTGATCATGGTATCTCCCCTGCCAGGTAAGTATGAGTTCACAACCCACTGCCGAGCGCCGTCACCACCACACACACTCTTCACCATCATGGTGAGGATAACATTTCCCATGATGCACTGCTCCTGACCATATACGGAGAGCCACGCTTTTCCGGAAGTAGTTCTTCACTCCAACTTGATCACTCAGTTCGCAAAGTCTTATCTTTTCCACATTCTACTTCGAGAGACAATATAACATTTGGCATGATCTTGCAAAACAAAAATGATGAACTCTAATGTAATTCCATGTTTGGCCATTTTTTTTTAAATACACAAGAACAGTATCCTGAAATCATCCCCCAAATTTGTTTCTTTCTTGAACGAGTTTAAATGATACTTAAGAGTCTTTAAATTTGTAAAAAGGTGCAAAAGCAGAAAGATTGATATTTTAAAACATTTTCCCACTGAATTAGATAACTGAGATAAAACCATTTCCCCCTTGGACACGTTTTTCTTAATTGTTCATTTTCTTGTGTGTTTTCTTTTGTCTCCCCCTTCTGTCCATGGATATCTTTAACTACAGCATTTCATACATAATTTATTTTCAATTTTGTACCGTATTATAAAAGTTGTTTATCCAGGATTTTTATTAGATTGTTCCCTTTGATAACTTCTCTGTTCTTTCCTATATTTAGTAGGATAACACGATATTATACTATATTGGTTTTGTACTTTCAATAAAGACTCAAGATTCAAAGATTTTTTATTTTCAATTCACTATATATCCAGGACATATAGGAGAATCGAAATGCCGTTTCTCTCTCACCTTACAGATAAAAAGTATTTATATTAAGAAAAATAATATATATAAATATAGATAATATAGGTAAAAATACACTAAAATCAATGTACAAAATAGCAGTAATGCAAATACCGTAACGGAGAAGGTGCTTAGAAGAGCAGCTTATGAGGTGTACATGAGCAGTAGTGCAAATGAGCAATAGCAGCAGATACAACAGTAATGCAAATGATTGTAGTGTGATGTGCAAACGGATGAGATAGAGTTTCTTGTGTGAATGAATGTGTTACAGACTAGGGGTAGGTAGTGAACAGTGTTCAGCATCCTGACAGCTTGGTGGATGAAGCTATTCAGTAATCTTGTGGAGCAGGCCCGGAGGCTCCGGTACCTTTTCCCTGAGGGCAGGAGGCTGAAGAGTGAGTGTGAAGGGTGGGAGGTGTCACCAGTGATGCTGATGGCTCTGCGGGTGAGACAGGAGTAATAGATGTCCGTAAGGGAGGGATGAGGGGTACCAGTGATCTGGCTGGCCGTGTTCACTATGCGTTGCAGAGTCTTCCGGCAGGAGGCACTGCAGCCTCCGTACCACGCAGTGATGCAGCCAGTGAGGACACTCTCAATGGTGCCCCTGTAGAAAGAGCACATGATGGGGGGTGGGACTCGTGCACTCCTCAGTTTGCGGAGGAAGTAGAGGCGAGTTTGAGCCTTCTTGGCCAGTGATGCGGTGTTGTTGGACCAGGAGAGGTCCTCAGCGATGTGCACCCCTAGGAATTTGGTGCTGCTCACCCTCTCCACTGCAGCATCGTCGATGGTCAGAGGGGGATGCTGTGAGTGACCTCTTCTGAAGTCGACCACAATCTCTTTGGTCTTCCCCACATTCAGAAAGAGATTGTTGTCTTCACTCCACTGGACCAGTTGGCTCACCTCATTCCTGTAGTTGGCTTCACCTTTGTTAGTGATGAGGCCCACCACAGTCACGTCATCCACAAACTTGATGCGGTTGGTGCTGTAGATTGGTACACAGTCATGGGTTAGCAGGGTGAAGAGCAGCAGGCTGAGCACACACCCTTGTGAGGCCACTGTGCTCAGCATGATGGTCCTAAAGGTGTTACTGCCAACCCGAAAGTTCTGTGGCCTCCCTGTGAGAAAGTCCAGCACCCAGTTACCAGGGATGAGAGTGGGTGGTCACCAAAAAAGCAGAAAACAAGATGGCGCCCGAAGCCGGGGGTCTGGGAGGGAAACCCCCCCAGGAAAATTTTTGAAAAATAAGGCCTTACAAACCACTTTTCCTGCAATCTGAGCTGTAGTAGATAAAAAATCTGTCTTTTTTTATATATTTACATGAAAATATGTTTCAAATCAATAGGAGTATTGTTTGAATTCAAAATAAAATCACATTCTACATTCAAGGGTATAGTTATAATTTATGATCAACAAAAATGACAAACTAAATTCATATTAAACATAAGTTTTATTATCAAAATGTTCATATATTAAATAAAATTTCTTAGGGAGAAAAGGTCAGTCACCCTATGTCCTCATTAGTTGCATATGATTTCAAAGTCTTTTGAAATATTTAAGTTTTCAAAACTGTCAGCATTAATTCAGATTTACTGACCATCATATACATGTTCAATGTATTAAATCAAACGAATGCTAAGTTTATGGGATAATGTCTATGTACACTTTATACAATTATTTATAGTTCACAGTCACTTCTCATTTTCATTTAATAATTTCGACGACTTCTTCAGCCTTTTGGCCAAAGACAAAAGCTTGTCAGTCCTCTCTCTGTTTTTTATACCAGCATCGATTTCACGTACCTTCGCTTCGTCTCGCTTGTCAATTGTATTCGGCATTTTGAGTAAAAAAGCCAATACGAAAGAGAAATGTATTTTTGAAGCGCAGCGACGATGAACATGTGCAAGTTTCGATAAAATAGAACAGATGCGGGTACTTTTGTAAGAACTGTTATGATTGGCTTTTGTTCTCTCCCACACTCTTGTAAGAACTGTTATGATTGGCTATCATGCTCTCGCCAGCGATGTTTTGGCCAATTACATTGTAGATAACACGTATTCTACCGCGAGACTTAGCGAGACTAAAGATGGCGAAAATGCAAACATGTAACATCGTCGTATGCTTGAGTATCACGAAGGAACATACCCCAACCCCCCTCAATGAAAAAAAAAAATCTCAACGGATTTGGCATAATATCGATTTTTGCTCAGAAAAAGCGGAAATCCACCGAAAAGCGGAAAACTCTCATCCCTGAGTTACAAAGAGAGGTGTTGAGTCCAAAATGTCCGAGTTTTTGTATTAGCTGCTGGGGAATGATTGTGTTGAATGCCGAACTGTAATCCAAGAACAGCATTCGCACCTAGGTGTTCTTTGAGTCCAGGTGAGGGAGGGCTGGGTGTACAGCAGTGGAGGTAGCATCCTCTATGGACCTGTATAAAGGTATTGTGTTTTAATTTAAAAAAAAAAGCCACAACAGTTAATCCAGGAGAAGGGAAGCGTTTCTCCACAGGACAGAGAGCCCTGATCCTTCACTCGGTTTTCTCACCAACACATTAAACAATGACATGAAATAAAACTTACCACTTGGTTCATGTAAAATATGGTGGCAGTTTTACTTAAATCACTACACACAATGAACATAATTCAAAGAAAACTGATGACAGCTCAACATTATTAGCTCTTTAAAATAAAAATACACCCAATAGCCAGCATTAACTACATAGATATTCTGGTCACAGACCACTCAAACAGTGATCTCTTCGGTTTTTCCACTGTATGAGGGAAATGCACCGTTCCCAGAAGTACTGCAATACCGGGTCAATGCGTGGAGTGGATGGAGCAAGTCCCTATTCCATCTCCCTGTCCCAAAAATCAATTTAATATATGGTCCCCAGGTAGGGGACATATCAGATATTAAACTAAGAACAGATAATACACTTCATCTTAGCCAAAAGGCCGAGAAACAATACTTTAGCTGATGAACGACGAGGGATATCCTTCACTACACAACACACAAGGACTGAAGATAATGCTTTATTCACTAAACCGTTAATAAAATATAAAAATCACATAATTACTATGTAAACAGCCCAAAGGAGATGCAATAAACACAAATTTACAGCTTTAAAATGCGCACACAAAGGAGGAAATGAGAATGAGTTCACAAACTGGCCAATCAGAAGGATACAATCTCATCTGTACTAAAAAATATTGTAGTCTTTTCTAAATAAGGTTTAGAAATTTTCAGGGCAGTGGCTAGACTTTGCTTGGAGCCGGTCTAGAATGGAGACGTAAGGCGCCTCCTTCCCACCACTAGCCTGGGTGGACACCTTGGGCAAGTGTTAGTACACCCTTAGCCTCCCTCGACCAGGGATACGGTTCCTATTGCCTTGTAGGCGACTAGGGATAGTCAAAGGCTAAGGGAGCAAACCCCTACAGAAAAACCTGGAGTGGAGCCCCGTGAGGCAGTCTGATGTTACTTCAGTTACTGGCAACTCCTGCAGTCGACCTGGTCCCCAACGTATTGGTTATGCCTTTCCTTTGGACCCTACCAGCAAGACCGAGAGGGGGATTCTGGGAGATGGGCAAACCAGTCTCTCCTCACACACAGCCCTGTCTAGCGCCTGGAGAGGCAACTTCAGTGTGTCGCTTGGCTCTGTCTGACACGAATCAAACCGAGGAGTGTGCAGTTACCGGTTAAAAGTCATGGCTAAATTGGCATATGGCCTGACGCCTGGGGCCACTCCTGACAGTGGGAGGGGCTGTTAGCCCCATTGGATAGCTACCGCCCACTTAAACTGGGCAGCCCCCAATCAAGAAAGTGCTTCCCGCCACCATCCGCCTGTTCTGCTGGGGTGAGCAGAACTGAAGCCTGGAAACAGACTGACAAGTGGACTGTGACTACTTCACCCAAGAAGAAAGGATCTACCAGGAAAAGGTCAACTCTCACCCTTGAGAGTTGGAATGTTCGAACGATGCTGACCGGCCTGACCAAGGACATACGAAACACTGATGGCCTGCACAAGACTGCCATAATTAGCAGAGAGCTAGAAAGGCTTAATGTCGACATTGCGGCGTTGCAGGAAACACGTCTTGCTAGCTCTGGCAGCCTCAAAGAACACATTCTTCTGACATGGTAAAGGCGAGGACGAACCTAGGGAACACGGTGTTGGTTTTGCTATAAGAAACAAACTTCTCCAGTTAGTGGAGCCTGGCTCAACCATATCAGAGCGCCTCATGCACATGAGACTTAACACCAATGAAGGCGTCACAAACCTGCTTTCTGCTTATGCCCCAACCTTGACCTCTACCTTGGATGACAAAGATGCTTTCTACAGCGAGCTCGATGAAACTATTAAACGCATCCCAAAGAATGAGGCCCTGTTTCTTCTAGGAGACTTTAATGCTAGAGACTTTAATGCTAGGATCAGGAGTCTTGGCCCATCTGCTTGGGCCATTTTGGTGTTGATAAGTGCAACAAAAATGGGCAGCGCCTGCTGGAACTTTGTTCTTACCATCATCTCTGTGTCACGAACACCTTCTTTGCTGTGAAGTTGTGACACAGGTTCTCATGGATGCACCCCAGATCCAAACATTGGCACCAGCTGGACCTTATTATCACACGACGGGATCATCTCAATAACATCCGCATTACAAGATCTTTTCACAGTGCCGATTGTGACACTGATCACTCCCTTGTCTGCTCAAAGGTCCAGTCGTGCCCAAAGAAACTTCACCGTGCTCGGAACCCTGCCAAATCTCGCATCAATATTGCTGCAACTGCAATCCCCGGGAAGGTCCTAGCCTTTCGAGAACTTCTCCAAACCAAGCTAGAAAATTACCATGCGCTCGGAATAGAGGACCACTGGCAGCATGTTAAAGACGCGACTCCCGATGCAGCAATGCAGGCTTTCGGCAAGAAGGAATCCAAAAGTCAAGACTGGTTCAGTGCAAACATCACGACTTTGCAACCTCTTATCGAAGCAAAGAGAGTTGCCCTGCAGAATTACCAACGAAACCCTACACCACAGTCCCTAGAAGAACTACGTGAGGCCAGAAGACGCGCAAAAGAAAAATGCAAGGAATGTGCTAACGACTATTGGACGAGTCTCTGTGCTAAGATCCAGGCTGCAGCTGACACCGGCAATGTCAAGGGTTTGTTCAACGGAATTAAGAAGGCCATTGGACCTACACAAGCGAAGTACGCCCCACTGAAGTCGTCAACTGGAGAGATTATAACTGAAAAGTCTAAACTGATGGAGTGCTGGGTTGAGCATTATAGCGAGCTCTATGGTGGCACCAGCTCCATTTCACCTTCTGCTCTCAACCAAATCGAAAGGCTCCCCACATTGTTCGAGTTAGATGTGATTCCCACCAATGAAGAGCTCTCCAAGGCTATCACAGAAATATCTTCCAGCAAGGCTCCTGGAATAGATGGCATCCCGGCTGAGATGATTAAAATGTGTAAAAAAAAAAAAAAGTTTTAAAAAGCACAGATGTTTAAAATGTGTAAAAAAGAAGTTTTAAAAAGCACAGATGTTTAAAATGTATAAAAAAGAAGTTTTAAAAAGCGCAGATGTTTAAAATGTGTAAAAAAGATGTTTTTAAAAAGCACAGATGTTAAAATGCGTAAAAAAAGGTTTTAAAAAAGCACAAATGTTTAAAATGTGTAAAAAAGATGTTTTAAAAAGCACAGATGTTTAAAATGTGTAAAAAAGAGGTTTTAAAAAGCACAGATGTTTAAAATGTGTAAAAAAAGGAGGTTTTAAAAAGCACAGATGTTTAAAATGTGTAAAAAAGAGGTTTTAAAAAGCACAGATGTTTAAAATGTGTAAAAAAGAGGTTTTAAAAAGCACAGATGTTTAAAATGTGTAAAAAAAGATGTTTTAAAAAGCACAGATGTCTAAAATGTGTAAAAAAAGATGTTTTAAAAAGCACAGATGTTTAAAATGTGTAAAACAAGATGTTTTAAAAAGCACAGATGTTTAAAATGTGTAAAAAAGAGGTTTTAAAAAGCACAGATGTTTAAAATGTGTAAAACAAGATGTTTTAAAAAGCACAGATGTTTAAAATGTGTAAAAAAGATGTTTTAAAAAAGCTCATCTGTTTAAAATGTGTAAAAGAAAAAAAAATAAAAATGTGTACAACAACCTCATCTCATCTCAAGCCACTTTATCCTGTTCTACAGGGTCACAGGCAAGCTGGATCCTATCCCAGCTGACTACGGGTGAAAGGCGGGGTACACCCTGGACAAGTCGCCAGGTCATCACAGGGCTGACACATAGACACAGACAACCATTCACACCTACGGTCAATTTAGAGTCACCAGTTAACCTAACCTGCATGTCTTTGGACTGTGGGGGAAACCGGAGCACCCGGAGGAAACCCACGCGGACAACATGCAAACTCCGTACAGAAAGGCCCTCGCCGGCCACAGAGCTCGAACCCGGACCTTCTTGCTGTGAGGGGACAGCGCTAACCACTACACCACCGTGCCGCCGTGTACAACAACCTTTTTTTTTAAATACGAATGGAACATTAAGTATAGCAACAACAAAAATTGTAGGGGGGGGGCGCTGTTGTTTATTTGCTCTCTGGGGGGGGGGGCTGACTCTCCCACACTTTGAAAACCCCTGGTCTAGAAGACCGAATACAAAACATGTCCTTTTCTGAAAGTAGTTGTTCTCCAGACCCCATCTTCAGGAGACAGTCCGTAAAGGCCGAGTGCAGAGCTAAATCCTCTGGAAATGCACAACTTCGTAGCGTCACATGACCTCCCATTCAAAATTCCAACCCGCTTGGACTATAATGTTGTTGCATGCAGTTTCCTTTTAATTTCGAACTAAACACTAGCCTGTTTCCATAAAATGCTACGAAGTTGTGCATTTCCAGAGGATTTAACTCTGCACTCGGCTTTTACGGACTGTCTCCTGAAGATGGGGTCTGGAGAACAACTACTTTCGGGAAGGGACATGTTTTGTATTCAGTCTTCTGTGGGTGGTAAAAGAGAGCAACTGGACTTGTTTGAAGACGTTTCACCTCTCATCCGAAAGTCTTCTTCAGTTCTGTCTGACTAGTAGGGAGTATCAGGTATTTATCCTCTCATGGATGAAAAGCTCATCTAGGTGTCGTTGAGTCATCCTGTTGGTGTGGGTCACTGGGGGCTGGTTGTGAACGGCCTCGAGAATCGTTAGGGTGATCAATGGATTGCCCGTTAAGGTGATCAATGGAATGCTGATTCTCTCTGTCCTCTTGTGAGTCACTGAAAACAGCTGGGTTTTGGTGTGCATTCAGTTGTCTGGGAAGTGTGCCAAGGACTGCCTTGCAGGTGGCTGATAAATGGTGTCTTAGGGCCTCTGCATGCTCTTGCGACAAGGCTTTCGCAGACAGCTTTTCGCAGATAGTTGTAATTTATCGTTGAGCGGGGAGTAATAGGCGTGTGGAATGTTATTCACCGCCACAACGCAAGGGGGCGCGAAGTCGCAAAATCACTAGGAGTAGTTGGTGGGTCTGGTTAGTGGAGTGTTTATCCTCCGGTTACTTATAATGACTAGAACTGGAGTCGTATAGATGTACGTACTTCCTCGATCAACCGCTCTTCGTGCTGCTCCATCTTCGCTCGTGTTTTTAAAAATGGCGGTCGTGAAAACAAACCAAACCAGGAAAGTAGGGAAGCGGAAGTGTGTGTACAGCGGATGTAGAGTGGACCAATCAGAGCCCTCTTGTCTGCGACACTGTCTGCGAGGCTTCTGCGGTGGTCACAATTTTTGGGAGGTGCGTGCAGAGCATCTGCGAAGGTGGGGGGGGGCTACGCAGACGCTATCTGCGACACCATCTGCGAGGACTGGGTTGTCAGCATAAATTGGCCTTTAGACCACCACCTCTGTTCAGTGATGGTCGTTCCAGGTTGACAAAAATGACTTCTTTAACTCCTCGCTCATACCAACGATCCTCTCTGGCTAAAATGCGTACGTTGCAATCCTGAAATGAGTGTCCTTTGTTGTTAAGATGAAGGTAGACAGCAGAGTCCTGGCCTGAGGAACTGGCTCTCCTCTGTTGAGCCATGCGCCTGTGAAGCGGTTGTTTGGTTTCTCCAATATACGAGTCCGTGCATTCCTCACTGCACTGAATTGCATACACTATGTTGTCCTGTTTGTGTCTGGCTATTCTGTCCTGAGGGTGGACCAGTTTCTGCTTCAGGGTGTTACTGGGTCTGAAATGTACCGGAATGTTGTGTTTGTAGAAGATCCTCCTGAGTTTCTCAGATAGACCAGAAATGTAGGGAATGACAATGTTCTTGCGTTTGTTCCTGTTATCCTCCTTGTCCGTTATGTTCCTTTTTCTGCTCTTGAAGAAAGACCAGTTGGGATACCTGCAGTTCTGAAGTGCTTTCTTGATGTGATTCTGCTCCTTCTCTTTTCCCTCTACAGTTGTAGGGATGTTCTGAGCCCTGTGTTGCAAGGTCCTAATGACCCCCAATTTGTGTTCCAGTGGGTGGTGAGAGTCAAAGAGTAGGTACTGGTCTGTGTGTGTGGGTTTCTGGTAGACCTCGATGCTAAGGCTTCTGTCTTGTCTAATGTGTACATCACAATCCAAATGTACTTATCCAAATTGTCTAATGTGTACATCACAATCCAAATCTAGCCTTCTTGGATTGTGATGTACACATTAGACAAGACAGAAGCCTTAGCATCGAGGTCTACCAGAAACCCACACACACAGACCAGGAAACAGGCTAGTGTTTAGTTCGAAATTAAAAGGAAACTGCACGCAACAACATTATATTCCAAGCGGGTTGGAATTTTGAATGGGAGGTCATGTGATGCTACAAAGTTGTGCATTTCCAGAGGATTTAGCTCTGCACTCGGTACTCGACTTTTACGGACTGTCTCCTGAAGATGGCATCTGGAGAACAACTACTTTCGGGAAGGGACATGTTTTGTATTCAGTCTTCTAGACGATCTGTCCATACACTTACAGAGCCAGTGACACTTCGGTTTGTGTGTAGGAACCCTGTACTCACTTCCACTGAACTGTAATGTTGTTTGGACCTTGGCAATGGTTTTAAAAACAGCGTTTTGTATTGGCGAAATGACATGCCCCTCGTACTGCCGTGTTAGCGCTTTCGGTTTAAATCACAAAAAAACAACTTTCTCAAAACACAACCGATTGACGTGATTGTGCTACCAACTCAACGTATGAACTCCCAATCATGCGTAAATAGCCCTAAAAAGCATTTCACTCCGGAGTTTTCCTTTAAGAGGTAGAATACTTTTGTCCAAAGCTGACAGTATTTCTAAAATTACTTATAGTGCTCTTTCTTTGGCTGTTGATGGTGGTCTATTAAAAAAAACTTGACAATATGTTATTTAACTTCATTTGGAAAAATAGGATACACTGTGTTAGAAAATCAGTTATAATGAACCAGAACCATTGTGGTGGGTTGAATTTCCTAGACTTCACGACATTGAATAACACTTTTAAAATTAATTGGACCAGACAGTTTATGAACAAGGGCGGCACGGTGGTGTAGTGGTTAGCGCTGTCGCCTCACAGCAAGAAGGTCCTGGGTTCGAGCCCCAGGGCCAGCGAGGGCCTTTCTGTGTGGAGTTTGCATGTTCTCCCCGTGTCCACGTGGGTTTCCTCCGGGTACTCCGGTTTCCCCCACAGTCCAAAGACATGCAGGTTAGGTTAACTGGTGACTCTAAATTGACCGTAGGTGTGAATGTGAGTGTGAATGGTTGTCTGTGTCTATGTGTCAGCCCTGTGATGACCTGGCGACTTGTCCAGGGTGTACCCCGCCTTTCGCCTGTAGTCAGCTGGGATAGGCTCCAGCTTGCCTGCGACCCTGTAGAAGGATAAAGTGGCTAGAGATAATGAGATGAGTTTATGAACAACCCAATATCACTTTGGAATTTCATCCCCAACTATGTTTTTTCCAAAGTTGGTGGCCTGGAATTTTTGCTTATGTGTAATTTCAATGTATGTAAGCTCCCGTTGAAGTTGTCAAATTTTCATAAACAGATGCTCTTGGCTTGGTCTCTCCTATATAAGAGCCGTTCCACCGAATCGGTGCCATTTCCGTCCCTAGAAAATTATATGTATAAATGCACATAAAAATGTACTTTAAAATACATTTCCTTATTACACAGAATGTCCTGCACATTGATCTGATTTCAAATTTAAGATATATAATTCTAAGGATTAATAAAAACTACCTAAAACACTGAAAAATAGCATGCGGTACCTGTCCCCGCACTCTAACTTTATACTTAACTATGAAATATTATGATTAAAATCCTTCAGAAACAGTATTTATTTTGCACTGTTGTGTGACTCCATATCCTATCCATGGTTTAAATATATTTTTTCATAAGAAATCCACAATATCTTAGTTAAAATACACATTTTAGTCGTGTCCCTGGGTTTTCACTCAGTCCTGTTACCCAAACATATTACCCCATCTGACAAATTTGGAACATTCCATAAATCACATGCTCAACTGGAAGTTACATCAGTTGTGTCTTCTGAAGGCCATGGGAAGACCAAAAGTTAGTTCTCTCATTTACTTTTCTGTATATTTGATGATTTTTTTAACTTTGACTGATAAGGTCAATGTCAACATACTGTCCTGTTACTTAAATTATTTCTTAGATGATATTTGTTTATTTTAAAAATGCAGTTTTTTGGTAAATCACTAGAATGTGCTAAGTGTGGTCATGCTATTAGCAATGACGCCATGTGGCTTAATTCCATGTATTAGCTAATCCTAGGCTAAAAACTCAGTCCTGTTACTTTCAGTCCTGTTACTCATATAAAGAGTATGCAGCCATCTTTGACTTCCAAACCTTGTAAAAAAAATAAATAACGTTGCCTGAGGTTGACCAATACACATTTTGAATAGTTAAATATGTGTGTTATTATAATCAGTGTTGAAAAGATATAACAAATTAAGTTTAATTTGGGAGTGGTACAACAAGCAAATGGCACCCATTTAGTGGAATGTCCCATAAACACAATTTCTCACCACATAGATGTTACATATGGAATAACAAGGATATTCTTTACAAAAGGAAAACTTTATTCTTTGATAACTGGTTCAGAAACAACATCACCCTAGTTAGCCAGCTTTTTGATTCCAATGGTAGACTATATGAATACTCTGATTTTTTAAGAACGTATGGTATACCTATCACTGTTAAGGAATATGCTATTGTTTTCGATGCAATTCCTACAGGGATCATTATGCTGTTAAAGGGCAACTTACCATCACACTTTGCTCATTTGACCTCTTTATCTGACATGGTTATAGGCAATCTGTGCTTATCCTCAAAACATCACAACATCAATAGAAAAATCAGAGCTGTATTTCAAAGTGACGTTGTTTCTCTCCCATATGTTGTCCATTTCTGGAATGGTATTGTAGAGAACATACATTGGAGGAAGGTATGGACTTTACCATTCAAGTACTTTGTTATAAATAAAGTAAGAGAAGTCACCTTTAAGTTAATTCATAGATTTTACCCTGTGAAATCCTTTCTTAAACGTTATAAACAAGACATTGATACTAATTGCTCCTTTTGTAATGTACTGCTAGAAAACACTTCACATCTGTTTTGGAACTGTCCTCACACTGTGAAATTTTGGTCAGAGGTCCAAGAATTTATCCACACTGACCTAAATATCAATCTTTCATTTTGTTTTAAAGATGTATTCTTTGGTATATTTGACTATGAAAAAGAGTATGAGAGCAAATACTTCATTATAAACTTATTTTTGTTTGCCAAGTACCACATCCACAAATGCAAGTTTAGTGGTGGAAAACCTTATTTTCCGGCCTTCATGATCGATGTGAATAACTACATTGAAACAATAAGATACTCCAATAATGCTAAAGCCCAGAGAACTGTACTTTTGTATGGAACTATTGTATAACTCACTTGTGACTTTTATTTTTTATTATTTTTTTAATTAGTTATTGTCTTCCTGCCTATACCTGTGGCCTACATATGCCTTGTAATATGTCTATATTGTACCCCGACATGTGTATGTACTTATCTAGTCTGATATGTGTTGTCTAAATAAAAAAAATAAAAATAAAGTCTGTGGAGCTCATAGTCTGTTTCCTGCTGTAAAGATGAGTGAAGCCATCTGGCCGCCATCTTACCACTCACACAGCATGTATTTGGCCTGTGTTAAACCATGATCAAATTTGGCCCAAGAAAAGTATCTGACTTCGTCCTCCTCTTATTTTCACAACTGTATATCTTTAGAGCTTGCCCCTTCACTGCCCCCCCAGTCTCTGATTGATCTATTTTGAACAGCTACTATAATTATTTCAATGGCAATTATTTCAGTTTCTCTCTTATACAGTATCTTTATCTCGTAAATTTCTTCTTCCTTTCTATTTAGGACAGTTGTTGAAACAGGGTTATTTGCTATTTTCATTTCATTCTCAAGGTCGCAAGCTGTATGAATATTGTGCTAGTGAATTATATGACCAATAAATACTGTTAAGACATGCGGGAATGAAATGAAAATGGCAAATAACATGAGAAAAATAATCCCATTTCAACAACTGTCCTAAATAGAAGGGAAGTATTGTACAGCCTTTCTGTTGGTTTGTTTAATGAATGGAAGGAAGGAAGGAAGGAAGGACTATATGAAAGATGCACTGTATAAGAGAAAAACTGAAATAGTCGCTGTAAAAATAATTATAGGAGGGCGAAAAACAACAGTGAAGGGGAGGGCTATGAAAGGAACGTAGGTAAAGTTGAGAAAATAAGAGGAGGCAATGGGGGAGTCAGGAGATACTTTTCTTGGGGAAAATTTGATCGGATACAATGCAATATAATGTGCAATATAAAGTGCAATATCTCTCCTGCTGGCCCTTCCCCATATCTTATTCTTTTTATATGTAAATAATTTAATTTATCTAGAAGTTTTTTCTCTATTTTCTATTCTCTGTTTATCCTGTAATGATGCTGCTGGAATCTTAATTTCACTGAGGGAACCCTCCCAAACGGATCAATAAAGTTTTATCTAATCTAATCTAATCTAATCTAATCTAATCTAATCTAATCTAATCTAATCTAATCTAATCTAATCTAATCTAACACAAACCAAATACACGCGGTGCAAGTGGTAAGATGGGGGCCAGATAGCTTCACTCTGACGAGCCTATAAACTCTCCGGATTTATATATAGAGCTCAGTGGGCTCTTACAGCTCTCCTCCTTTATCATTCAATCCTCCTGATGTATCACAGTCTTCTCTTGGTAGGGTTTGTTTTTCATCTGGTAAGCTTTTTAACCCCAAAGTAAGAGCCATGTTTCAGGATGGCCTAGTCTCTGTCCCACCAGCATCATTTATTGGGCCAATTTTGTGTCTGATATTGAATGGAAAAAAGTTTGGACATTGCCACAAAGATTTTTTTCTATCAAACAAAGTCAAAAAGAGATCTCATTTAAATTGATACACAAATTCTACCCTGCAAAACAATATTTATCAAGATTTAAGAATGATATTGATGTTAACTGTTCTTTCTGCCAAAAGCATCCTGAAACATCTACTCACTTGTTTTGGTCATGTGAATTCACTTATAAATTGTGGAGGGACTTCCACAGGTATGTTGCTGATTCTGTCTTTTCTGATTTTCACCTTTACTATAAGAATGTTATTTTTGGATTTGATAATTTTAATCACAAAGATAAAGTTGCATTCTTTTTTTTATAAACATGTTTTTATTTTTTAGCAAAGTTTCACATACACAAGTGCAAATTCATCAACAGAAAGCCTGAACTCTTTGTACTTAAAAAAGAACTTGAACAATATATAGGACAATCTCTTCATCGAAAAACACAAAGGCTTTAAAGATCAACATTTGCAAATCGTTAAATTTGTTTACATGAAATATGCTCTCGCACACTTAATTACTCTCTTGTCTATTCTGTTTTTTTTCTTTTTCTGTTTTTTTTTTTAAGTTTGTTCTTGGAATGTCTTGTTCATGTCTGTATTTTGCTCTTGATTTTGCTCTGTTTAATTGTACATAGATAGATAGATAGATAGATAGATAGATAGATAGATAGATAGATAGATAGATAGATAGATAGATAGATCAATCAGTGCCCTTTTCTGGAAGTTTTTTTTTTTTAGTCAGTTCATAACAGTGAATTGGAACAGAAAGGAAGCGATTCTCTACAGGACAGAGAGCCTGATCCTTCACTTCGTTTTCTCACCGACACATTAAACAATGACATGAAATAAAACCTATCACTTAATCATGTAAAATATGGTAGCAATGAATATACATCAAAGAAAACTGATAGCAGCTAATTAATAAGCTCTTTAATATAAAAATGCACCCACTATCTAGTATTAACTAACTACACAGATACTTTAATTATAGGCCAACCAAATCTTGATACACAAGAATAGAATCCTAAAATCATTCCCCAAATTTGTTTCTTTCTTGAAAGAATTTAAATTCTACTTAAGATCCTAAAAAATTATCCACTGAATTAGATAAGAGATAAAACTGTTTCCCCTTGTAAGCATGTTTTTTTAATTTTTAAGTTTTCTTGCTTGTTTACTTGTTTTCCTCCCCCCTTTTCTATCCATGGACATCTTCATTTCATATATAATTTTCAATTTTGTATTATAAGTTGTTTATACTACTGTGGATTTTTATCAGATTGTTCCCTTTGATCATTTCTCTATTCTTCCCTGTATTTAATAGGATAACATGATGTTGCCCTATTGGGTTTGTACATTTGTACTTTTTCAATAAAGTGTTGTTTAACAAAAAAAGGCAGAACAGTTAATTCAGGAGAACGTGTTTTTCCACAGGACAGAGAACCTGATCCTTCACTCAGTTCTCTCAACATCTTAGTAAACAACAACATTAAATAGAACTTCCCACTAGCTCACATAAAAATACAGTAGCAGTTTTACTTAACCGCTCCATACATATAACATATGTCAAAGAAGACTAATAACAACCCATCAAATAAGCTCTTCAGGATTAAAGACATACCCAATATACTGTTTTAACTACACAGATAACCCACCCATATTCGACTTATCTGCTTTTCCACTGCATAAAGGAGGTGCTGCACCCTTTCCAGAAGTACTGCAATACTGGGTTGGGAGCAAGCCCCTATTCCAAAGATCAATTTAATATATGGTCCCCGGATAGGAGACGTATCAGATATTAAACTGATAAGAACAGATACTACACTTGATCTTAGCCAAAAAGCCGAGAAGCGATACTCTAGCTGAGGAACGACCAGGAGGGACATCCTTCACTACACAACACATGAGGACGGAAGATACTGCTTTAGTCACTAAACAGACAACAAAGCAGAGGCAACAGAAACACACAAATTAACAGCTTTAAAAGTCTGTGCACACAAAGAGGAGGAAATGAGAATGAGTTCACAAACTGACCAATCAGAAGGATACAATCTCATCTGGACTACAAAACATCTCACAGTCTTTTCTAAATTAACAAACAAATGTATTTAAATGTGTTTTTAAATGGAGAAAACTGTATTAAACATTTAATAAAGTTGAAAATGTCTCGGATTAAAATAAGTTTTTATACCAAATGTGGTATTGCAGGTCAGAGTGAAGCAGCCATTTTTTCCCCACAATATTTTTCTTTTCTTTTCAGTTTTTAACACTTTTACATACAGCCTTGGGGCGTAACGGTGGTGTAGTGGTTAGCGCTGTCGCCTCACAGCAAGAAGGTCCTGGGATCGAGCCCCATGGCCGGCAAGGGCCTTTCTGTGCGGAGTTTGCATGTTCTCCCCGTGTCTGCGTGGGTTTCCTCCGGGTGCTCCGGTTTCCCCCACAGTCCAAAGACATGCAGGTTAGGTTAACTGGTGACTCTAAATTGACCGTAGGTGTGAATGTGAGTGTGAATGGTTGTCTGTGTCTATGTGTCAGCCCTGTAATGACCTGGCGACTTGTCCAGGGTGTACCCCGCCTTTCGCCCATAGTCAGCTGGGATAGGCTCCAGCTTGCCTGCGACCCTGTAGGACAGGATAAAGCGGCTAGAGATAATGAGATGAGATGAGATGAGATGAGATGAGATGAGATGAGACATACAGCCTTTACATTCGTATATCTTCATTCAACTTCCATACTGTAGATCGCTGCATTTATTTAGAGACAGAAGTAAAAACAGAAAAAAACACAACACTCAAAACAAGAATGCTCCTCCTGTTAAAGATGGCAATCTATATACAATCAAGTATTGTTTGTAATTAATGTACATTAAAACACATATATAGAAAAACAATATAAATCTTACAAAATCATGATCTGCACTGTCCACAAAGACTAGTCATCCACTTCTTCGTCTGTTAAATCCAAGTCCTTAATGTAATTGATGAAAGGGCCCCATATGTCCTCAAATACATGCCGTTCAGCCTTTAATATGTAAGTTATTCTCTCTAATGGAAGGCTTGCTAACATCTGTCTTATCCATTGAGTAGTACTGAAGCAGCCATTTTACATGTGCGTTTTTTTTTTTTTAGGCCTGAGTTTTCGGGCGGCACGGTGGTGTAGTGGTTAGCGGTGTCGCCTCACAGCAAGAAGGTCCGGGTTCGAGCCCCGTGGCTGGCGAGGGTCTTTCTGTGTGGAGTTTGCATGTTCTCCCCATGTCCACGTGGGTTTCCTCCGGGTGCTCCGGTTTCCCCCACAGTCCAAAGACATGCAGGTTAGGTTAACTGGTGATTCTAAATTGACCGTGGGTGTGAATGGTTGTCTGTGTCTATGTGTCAGCCCTGTGATGACCTGGCGACTTGTCCCTGCCTCTCACCCATAGTCAGCTGGGATAGGCTCCAGCTTGCCTGCGACCCTGTAGAACAGGATAAAGCAGCTATGAGATGAGATGAGAAGCCTGAGTTTTCCTCCCTCCCACGTTTTACATTTATACACCCTTAATTAAAAAAATATGATTTAATTAGTCAGTCATTAACCTTTAATCGTGACAAGTGAACACATCTGTAATGCGTTTTAGTGCATTTTACTCTAATCCAAACCTGATAGTCTAATACAGGGTCCCTAAAGGTACAGGTGTTTCATATGCACAAAAAATAGAAAATAAAGTCTGACGCAGCAAAACGGTGAAGGCCAAATCGAATTTCTTATTAAAATTCTCTCACGGCCCTGCTGATGATGCTGGTAAAGTTTGTGGACGCTCTGTGACGCAGATAAAACAGGACAAGGTCATTCAGAATCCTTCATCTTGCAAACTTTATGTAAAAGGGACGCAAAGCAGACACAAGTCAAACTGATATCATATACCTTAATAAAATAAAATATAGTTTAAGTTTGGTTGTCAATGCCATTAGGGAGACCGAGTAGTCTTTTTTGGCCTTGTTGCAAATAAATAAAAGTGATGTTTAATTTTAACATATCCAACAACATAATTCACGTCCCAAGTAAGTCAAGTCAAGTTTATTTGTATAGCGCTTTTAACAATAGACATTGTCCCAAAGCAGCTTTACAGAATTTGAATGACTTAAGACATGAACTAATTTTATCCCTCATCTATCCCCAGTGAGCAAGCCTGTGGCGACGGTGGCAAGGAAAAACTCCCTCAGACGACATGAGGAAGAAACCTCGAGAGGAACCAGACTCAAAAGGGAACCCATCCTCATTTGGGCAACAACAGACAGCATGACTATAACATTAACAGTTTTAACATGAAGTCAGTTTCGTTGATGTTATAACTCTTCATTGATGGAAACTTGAGTGCAAAACTGTTCATGACAACTGCAGTCCTAAAGTTAGCAAGTCAACTGTAGTCCTCAAGCATTACTGTAAGAGTCCAGAGCGTCTTCCAAGTGTGACTTTCAACTGTCCATATGGGGCCGTCCTCCACAGGAGCGATGCGATAAGACTCCAACCAGACACAGGGCACCAGGATGGATCAGGCAGGTCCGAGGAGCAGAAGAGGTCAGCATCTCGATCCCAGGACCGACATGTAACTCAGAGGGACAGGATTTTTTTTGGGTGGGGGGGGGAAGACCCAGGTTGTTAGGTACGCCCAATGTCACCTGAATATGTAGGTACAGTATACATTTTGTGCTGAGTACAAGCAGGGACTCCGGCAAAACTACCTATGACAGCATAACTAAAAGGGGAGAACCAGAAGGTAACGCAGGCATGAGGGAGCCCCGGGACATAAAGCAGCAGCCACTACACCGTCAACAAACTCGAGTGAGCAAGCGAGTGGGGACTGACAGCATCCATACATCCCAGTTTACCAAAACACTCTGTCTGAGGATCCTCCAGATCTACTCCTTTACCTCATAAACTCCATTAACACAAGGCTTGATTAAACAGATATGTTTTCAGCCTAGACTTAAACGCTGAGACTGTGTCTGATTCCTGAACACTACTTGGAAGGCTGTTCCATAACTGTGGGGCTTTCATGTCCCACAAAAGTAAACAACCAACACACTTTTGCATGCTATGGCACTCAAAAGAAAAAAAGAAAGAAAGCACAACTTTATTCATCACACACTTGTGAAATTCCTCTCTGCATTAACCCATCTGAAGCAGTGAACACACACATGCACACACACGTGAGCAATGAGCACACACACACATACCCAGAGCCAGAAGGTAACACAGGCATGAGGGAGCCCCGGGACATAAAGCAGCAGCCACTACACCGTCAACAAACTCGAGTGAGTAAGCGAGTCGGGGACTGATAGCATCCATCCATCCCAGTTTACCAAAACACTATCCCTCCAGATCTACTCCTTTACCTCAAACATGCTAACCATGCTCCCTGGCAGCCATGCTAACAGCACCCAGGAGCAGTTAGGAGTTAGGTGCTTCGCTCAAGGGCACCTCAGCCCAAGGCCATCCCATATAGACCCCTTCGCAGTAAACGTCATTCATACGTAAGCGGAAATTGCGCGCGCAGCCTGGACCCAAAAAAGACTCAGAAATGCCTAGTTGTGTTGTCGGGTGTCAGAATCGTAGCAGTGATGGGGTTAAAATGTTCAGAATTCCAGCAGGATCTCACCCATTCCAAAAAAATCGCCGACGTCTATGGCTACAAGCCATCAAACGTGTAGACTGGGATGAAAGCACTATCAAAAATGTGCGGGTTTGCAGCACTCACTTCATCACAGGTAAGATCAGGCTATTTATTAAATCTTTCTTTTTTATTCTTTCTAGTCTTCGTTTATTGATGTAGCAAAATACTTTGGTAATGTTTGTCTGATTAGCTGGGTCATAGTTACACAATGTAATGAATATTGTTAGCATGTTAACTTAGCTTTGCATGCAATTTTGTTTGTAGGAGAGCTCTCGCTTGACTCAAGCAGTCCAGATTTTGTGCCGTCATTATTTGTGTATGCCGAAAATCACAATTTTAAAGCAAGGATGGAAAGGTAAAATTGTGTGCCCTCACTCTAAATGCCAACTTACGTTGACCGCTCTAACCTAGCTCCCGCCCCGTTCAGTTTCATTTCTGCTCTCTGCCTCTCGCTTTTTACGCAGTTCTGATTTCTCTTAGCTGCACTCTTTACACTATCATTCCTTTCATGCCATTACCTCCTGCAAATTGCTGTTTAGTGTTGGTATTTGCTGTTGTAGCTAAAGCTACATTGCCATCACATCACTGGCATAATTTGATTAAAACAAAATGAATATGAATGTCCCATTGTTAATCAAGTTGTACATGCCCGCACATAACATAATCATATGCGTCTAAAGACTTGTAGGCATGAAGTTTTTCGTGGGTGTACACTGAAGTCTGGTCAATAAGGTACGAGTATATATCTGGCCATTGTATACCAGGGAACTTACTAACATCGTCCGTCCACTCTTTAATTAAATGCGGATCCGGTAGGCGATGTCCACTTGTTAGAGTTAACTTATTTATGTAACATTCTCGATCTTGTAACGACAATTGTTTTGCATAATCTGACAGCTCATAATGCCGGTCTATGGGCAGCGCCATTGTTTCTGGGTCCAGGCTGCGCGCGCATCCTGGCAACGGTCGGTTTGTTTACAAACATGCGAAGGGGTCTATTAACCCAACCGCATGTCTTTTGAACTGTGGGGCAAACCGGAGCACCCAGAGGAAACCACAAGTCACAGTTCTTTCTTAACTGAACTTCATTTGTATGAATATTTATTGATTAAATCATAGATATAAACTGGAAAATGTGCCAATCCATTAATAATAAAACCATTCCAGAGATTTGGGCAGAATCCTTTTATATTCATCACAGGTGGCTGTAACAAACTGTGGTGTTCAGTGGTACACAGGTGCAACAGCATGGGTCTTTTTATTTGTAGTTAAAGCACTATATTTATTTAACCCCCCCCCCCAATATTTACACTAAAAGAATATGAAAGAAAAACTCGATAGAACTCGACGCCAATGGCGTCGATGGGGATGCCTCCGCCTGGTAGACTACACACCTTATTAAGTTGTGATTTGGGGATGGACATTTGACCTCACAGTAATCTTGACCTGGTGAAATTACTTGTATCAGCCTTGGAGATATTGTGTTCACAAGGTTTTCGGACAGACATTTGACCTCACAGTGACCTTTACCTTAGACCTTTTGATCTCAAAATCTAATCAGTTCATGTTTGTCCCAAAGCTCACAAATGGTGAAAGTTTGGTGAAATTCCTTTCATTAGCCTTGGAGATATCGTGTTCATAAGGTTTCGGGACGGACGGACGCACGCACGCACGGACAACCTGAAAACATAATGCCTCCTGCACCTTACGGTGGCGGAGCCATAAAAATCAGGCTACAAACCAAACAAAAAGGCCAATGTTGTTTCATCTGTTTTATGTTTCTGCAAAGCATGCAGTACCTCAGCATGAATCACACCATCCATCCATTATCTGTAGCCGCTTATCCTGTTCTACAGGGTCGCAGGCAAGCTGGAGCCTATCCCAGCTGACTACGGGCGAAAGGCGGGGTACACCCTGGACAAGTCGCCAGGTCATCACAGGGCTGACACATAGACACAGACAACCATTCACACTCACATTCACACCTACGGTCAATTTAGAGTCACCAGTTAACCTAACCTGCATGTCTTTGGACTGTGGGGGAAACCGGAGCACCCGGAGGAAACCCACGCGGACACAGGGAGAACATGCAAACTCCGCACAGAAAGGCCCTCGTCAGCCGCTGGGCTCGAACCGAGGACCTTCTTGCTGTGAGGCGACAGCGCTAACCACTACACCACCGTGCTGCCCTGAATCACACCACCAAGTTATAAATACAGTCTTGCTCTTTTCCCTAAACACAAGCAAATTTCCTTTTCTTGCCATCACATGGTGCCAGGTCTTTACCATCAGGTCATAATTAGAAACTGTAATTAATAAGTCTTCTCTAGGTTAAAAAAAAAGAAAAAATGAGGGTTAATGAAGAGCGTCATTCGTACAAAAGTCAGACAAAAGGTTTCTACAATAACATTTATCCATAGCCGGCTTGGTGTAGGCCTTGCCTGTTATCTCATCTCATTATCTCTAGCCGCTTTATCCTTCTACAGGGTCGCAGGCAAGCTGGAGCCTATCTCAGCTGACTACGGGCGAAAGGCGGGGTACACCCTGGACAAGTCGCCAGGTCATCACAGGGCTGACACATAGACACAGACAACCATTCACACACTCATTCACACCTACGGTCAATTTAGAGTCACCAGTTAACCTAACCTGCATGTCTTTGGACTGTGGGGGAAACCGGAGCACCCGGAGGAAACCCACGCGGACACGGGGAGAACATGCAAACTCCACACAGAAAGGCCCTCGCCGGCCCCGGGGCTCGAACCCAGGACCTTCTTGCTGTGAGGCGACAGCGCTAACCACTACACCACCGTGCTGCCCTGAATCACACCACCAAGTTATAAATACAGTCTTGCTCTTTTCCCTAAACACAAGCAAATTTCCTTTTCTTGCCATCACATGGTGCCAGGTCTTTACCATCAGGTCATAATTAGAAACTGTAATTAATAAGTCTTCTCTAGGTTAAAAAAAAAGAAAAAATGAGGGTTAATGAAGAGCGTCATTCGTACAAAAGTCAGACAAAAGGTTTCTACAATAACATTTATCCATAGCCGGCTTGGTGTAGGCCTTGCCTGTTATGTGCCTAGATTATAAACTGCCGTGAGATAATCGACAACTTCATGGGTGGATACATAGAGTAAAAATTTGAACTACACAGATGAATACAATATAGACATTTTAAAAAAGACAGACATTTATTAGTAATAATATTCCTAAACTTTAAATGATGGGACTCCAAATGAAAAACAGCCTCACCTGCTACTCCAAATATGAAGGACCTAACCATCCATCAATCCATTATCTATACCATCTGACACCAGAACTGAAGTTTGTGGGGAAAATACAAAATAATTTTAATAATGTATTCGTTAATATGTATATTGTTTAATGGTTTAAGAAAGTGGCAGCTCTCTCAGTCAGGGTTACTTTATTTAAAAAAAAAAAAAAAAACCCACAATTCTTTCATACATTCATGCTCACACAAACATCTGTTCAAAACAATTTTACATTTATCTTTATTATATAAATTATAAAAATAAAACCTTCGAATATAAGATCTGTACACGAATTAACATTGCTTTATTCATAAGCAAAAAGAGGAAACATAACACTCAGGAATAATAGGTCAGTCTAAACCATTAATTTGATCACAAAGTCTGCTATGGAAATAGTAGTTCTTTTTAAATGATAAATATGTACCTATGATTATCATCATGCTACCAAGTGCTGACAGTAGACAACATGTTTAAGATCAAAAGGCTGTACATAGATCCTGAGTGTTACATTTCCACTACACAAATCAGTCACGTTCACATCAACAATGAAAATTAATAAAAATTAAAAACAGAGGGTTCACAGGAAGACAAATGGCAGTGATACGTTTAAAACAGACGACAGTTCAGACTGTTACAAATGGTGGAAAGGATTAAATGTCACTACAAAATAAACAATGACATTTATGGGATATTCACAAACATGTACAATATTCGTTATAGACATCATTGAACAAACCAGTCGAGTTAGAAGTGTAGCTTTAATTTCTTGGTAGGGCCATAACCTCTTGCCTCACTGTGGACAGGAATGTTTCTTCTGGATATTTTCCCTGCTTTACTTTGGCAATTACAGTTTCAGCCTAAAAGACTTCTATAAGGAAACTAAAACATACTGCAATAAGTTGATTTTCTCTGAATGTCATCAGTACTCTGGTAAAAGTTTATTTTAGGTATAAATTAAGATATATAATTAAAACTTTATTTATAGGCTTTTAGATTTGACCTGTCACTCCTATGAGACAATATGCACGATACCCCTGCTTTCAGTACAGTAGTCTTGCTGCACCTCTTCGCTTTCCTCACGCATGCAGTAGGCAGATGTGGGTCTGTTGTCCAACCCACCACTGGAAATCTCTGCTGACCTACTGTAAAAAGCTCCTAGTGAACAATGAGAGTGTGAGAACTTTAAAGTAAAATTTGCTTAAAGCTGATGGATGTTTTGGTGTTTAGTAGTCAAACATGTTTGACTTCTCAATTCATGAGAACTGAAGGCGGATTTGGAGTGTCCAGTCCATGCACACATGCCACACTGAGTACATGAAGTGTGAGATTGTGTCAGAGAAGGTTGAACACAGTGGTGGGAGCAGTTACAAAAGCCTG
Source organism: Neoarius graeffei (assembly GCF_027579695.1). Lineage (NCBI taxonomy): Eukaryota > Metazoa > Chordata > Actinopteri > Siluriformes > Ariidae > Neoarius > Neoarius graeffei. The sequence goes on along the minus strand of NC_083569.1, from coordinate 71,613,635 downwards.
CTTCAATCTCTCTGGCCAGTAACATGCACACACCCATGAACACACTGTGCTCCAGACAAGCTTGAGTTGAGCTCCCAGAGAATACAGAGCTCCTTACTGGGTGTGTATGCGTGCTTGCCTTTGTATGCCAACACATTTGCCTTCACGCACATCCTTAAATGTTTGCTCTCACAGATTTGCTACAAGCTACCACACAAACTTATACCGGTAGGTAATGTCAAGGATGCACGTGTGTTATGCGTACAGTTCTATACTGTGGCCTTAAGTTCTTTGTGGAAGTGTCCTCAAATGGAGCTCTCTTCACACTTTGCTAATGGTGCTCCTCTCAGCACATGCAGCTTAGCAAGTTCTTCCTCCAGTCCATCCCCTAGGTCACAGAGTCTGTCCCCTAGTCCATCCTCCTCGCCTTCTGGTCCCGCCCTCTCTCGGCCAGGAAATCCTTCCTCCAGGTTGATTGATGTATCCTGTAGCTTGAGTCCACTTGAATTAGCATAAATATAACTACACTTCCGCTCAGGCATATGACCTCCATGCCCATTCAGTGTCCCGTTCCTTTTCTCTGTAAAGGGAACTGCCTCAGAGATCAGACTGGCACTGCTGGGTGACTGGGGCGTGTCTGAAGATGGCAACAGGTCCCGACCCTTTTCTGAGGTTGAAGAATGACCTCCTCCTCCTCTCTTGCAACGGCGGCGAAACAGACACACAAGCAAGCCACAAACTCCAAAGCCAGTGAAGAAAAATAGCACATACCCGGCTACGAACTGACGACTCGATGCTTGTTTGATGCTCAAACTCGTATGCTGCTCCTGAAGGAGAAGTCTGTATGCAGCCCTGGGACAGGCTGGCTGCTTTTGCCCAGCTTCCTCACAGAAACAAACATAAGTGCCATTGCTTTCTGAAGTGACCTGTACTGCCAGGTCAGAGAAGTGGCGTCGAGTATGTCTTTGGGGTGGGTGCTGCCAGTGGCAGGGACGAGGTGAGACCTGAACACAGGGCAGCAACACATGCAGCCCCTCTTCCACATGCAAGTCTTTCATCTTGGGAGAGCAGCGATCTGCATTTTTTTTTTTTGGGGGGGGGGGGGGATTAGATGCAGATTAAATACAAAACAATACTTTAAAATGTGGCTATAAAAATGGTAATAATATCAAGTATAGTAATTGACTCTGGAATGGTAGTTCAGTAGTTAAGTATATTTTTAAATGAGAAGTTATTTAGGTCATATTTAAAGACTAGGATAAAGTCTGAAACATAACAAATAAACTACTTTAAAATGCATCAGTTTGAGGTGGCATTATTTCTTAAAGGAACAGTCCACTGTACTTCCATAATGAAATATGCTCTTATCTGAATTGAGACGAGCTGCTCCGTACCTGTCCGAGCTTTGTGCGACCTCCCAGTCAGTCAGACGCGCTGTCACTCCTGTTAGCAATGTAGCTAGGCTCAGTATGGCCAATGGTATTTTTTGGGGCTGTAGTTAGATGCGACCAAACTCTTCCGCATTTTTCCTGTTTACATAGGTTTATATGACCAGTGACATGAAACAAAGTTCAGTTACACAAATTGAAACGTAGCGATTTTCTATGCTATGGAAAGTCCGCACTATAATGACAGGCGTACTAACACCTTCTGCGCGCTTCGGCAGCGCATTGATACGGAGCTCAGATATCAATGCGCTGCCGAAGCGCGCAGAAGGTGTTAGTACGCCTGTCATTATAGTGCGCACTTTCCATAGCATAGAAAATCGCTACGTTTCAATTTGTGTAACTGAACTTGTTTCATGTCACTGGTCATATAAACCTATGTAAACAGGAAAAACGCGGAAGAGTTTGGTCGCATCTAACTACGGTCGCATCTAACTACAGCCCCAAAAAATACCATTGGCCATGCTGAGCCTAGCTACATTGCTAACAGGAGTGACAACGCGTCTGACTGCGTCTGACTGACTGGGAGGTCGCGCAAAGCTCGGAGAGGTACAGAGCAGCTCGTCTCAATTCAGATAAGAGCATATTTCATTATGGAAGTACGGTGGACTGTTCCTTTAGTAATAAGTATAAATATGCAGGTGATTATAGGAAATCGTGTGTGCTGATTGGTCGAGAGATTCGGACTATTTCTCGATAATCACCTCAAGCAACTCGGCAAAATGGCAGCCAATCACTTCATCACTGTAAGGAAGGAATAATTACAAAATTATGAAAGAAAATGCTGTTCCTAAAAGCACTCAAGATGCTACGAAGTTTGGTCAAACTATGCAGTGGTAAGATGGAATTGTGATTTATTTTATCGATTTCAAAACAAAGTATTTTGTGTGACTCGGCATAGATAAGGGACACAAGTCTGCGCTGCGTCGTTATTACACTTGATGTTTTAGAAGTTTTAAATAAACGATTTCTCTTTAATACAATTTTTTAAAATAATCACCTGCGTATTTATACTAAAACAATTATCCGCCTCAGGCTCAGTGAATATCAGAGATTATTATACATACAGGACACTTTTTAGATGGAATAAAAACATGTATTTTATTACCTTCTAGTGGACTCAATTCATTTGGTTTGATAGCATGCAATATTGTTAGCATATCGCTTATCCTACATGTATTATGCAATTCAACCCAATGAAGAATGAGCATTGAATATGGTTTACGATAGTGCATGGTGGTCAAGACAACATGACGTCACATGTCAGAGATGTAAAACTTCCGCGCTAGCGAGTGACTGTAACAATGTGTAAACAAACATGGCCATCAGGTTTGCTTCATTAAATATGGAAGATTTTGAGAGAATTTTGAAAGAGAAAGACACGTTGAGCACCTGAAAGGAATGTGTGTGTATAATAATAATAATAATAATAATAATAATAACATTGGCTGGCTATTTTTCATGGTATATCAGATACAGTGATGCTTGAAAGTTTGTGAACCCTTTAGAATTTTCTATATTTCTGCATAAATATGACCTAAAACATCATCAGATTTTCACACAAGTCCTAAAAGTAGATAAAGAGAACCCAGTTAAACAAATGAGACAAAAATATTATACTTGGCCATTTATTTATTGAGGAAAATGATCTAATATTATATATCTGTGAGTGGCAAAAGTATGTAAACCTTTGCTTTCAGTATCTGGTGTGACCCCCTTGTGCAGCAATAACTGCAACTAAACGTTTGCGGTAACTGTTGATCAGTCCTACACACCGGCTTGGAGGAATTTTAGCCCATTCCTCCGTACAGAACAGCTTCAACTCTGGGATGTTGGTGGGTTTCCTCACATGAACTGCTCGCTTCAGGTCCTTCCACAACATTTCGATTGGATTAAGGTCAGGACTTTGACTTGGCCATTCCAAAACATTCACTTTATTCTTCTTTAACCATTCTTTGGTAGAACGACTTGTGTGCTTAGGGTCATTGTCTTGCTGCATGACCCACCTTCTCTTGAGATTCCGTTCATGGACAGATGTCCTGACATTTTCCTTTAGAATTTGCTGGTATAATTCAGAATTCATTGTTCCATCAATGATGGCAAGCCGTCCTGGCCCAGATGCAGCAAAACAGGCCCAAACCATGATACTACCACCACCATGTTTCACAGATGGGATACGGTTCTTTTGCTGGAATGCAGTGTTTTCCTTTCTCCAAACATAACGCTTCTCATTTAAACTAAAATCTTCTATTTTGGTCTCATCCGTCCACAAAACATTTTTCCAGTAGCCTTCTGGCTTGTCCACGTGATCTTTAGCAAAAACTGCAGACGAGCAGCAATGTTAGTTTTTGGAGAGCAGTGGCTTTCTCCTTGCAACCCTGCCATGCACACCATTGTTGTTCAGTGTTCTCCTGATGGTGGACTCATGAACATTAACATTAGCCAATGTGAGAGAGGCCTTCAGTTGCTTAGAAGTTACCCTGGGGTCCTTTGTGACCTCGCCGACTATTACACGCCTTGCTCTTGGAGTGATCTTTGTTGGTCGACCACTCCTGGGGAGGGTAACAATGGTCTTGAATTTCCTCCATTTGTACACAATCTGTCTGACTGTGGATTGGTGGAGAATTTTCCAGCCTATTGAGCATCAGCAACGCTTTTTCTGAGGTCCTCAGAAATCTCCTTTGTTCGTGTCATGATACACTTCCACAAACATGTGTTGTGAAGATCGGACTTTGATAGATCCCTGTTCTTTAAATAAAACAGGGTGCCCACTCACACCTGATTGTCATCCCATTGATTGAAAACACCTGACTCTAATTTCACCTTCAAATTAACTGCTAATACTTTTGCCACTCACAGATATGTAATATTGGATCATTTTCCTCAATAAATAAATGACCAAGTATAATATTTTTGTCTAATTTGTTTAACTGGGTTCCCTTTATTTACTTTTAGGACTCATGTGAAAATCGGATGTTGTTTTAGGTCATATTTATGCAGAAATATAGAAAATTCTAAAGGGTTTGCAAACTTTCGAGTACCACTGTATATTACATTCAACGAGCATGATACTGAATGAGTCCAATATCATTCTAGCTGAATGGAATATATCTGATATACCACGAAAAATAGCCAGCCAATATTATTGAAATAACTTTGACTTCATCTTGGTTATTATTCACCGATCTTCACTTCGCCTTTGGTGAATAATTGTTAATACTTAATAGAGGAGAAAAAAGGAAAGAAAAAAGAAAGAAAAAACCGTGAACAGGGTTTTAAAAATGAAAAACAAATCAGGTGCCCTCATTAACAAGAATAATAGATTCTTACCTTCAGTCCTTCCACACTGACTGACTAAATCTTCAGGATTTAGCACTTCACTAGGTCTGGAAATGCAATTGTAAAGACATTAGCTGATAAAGAAAGATGTGCAGTGTGTGTGTGTGTACGTGCGTGTGTGTGTGAGAGAGAGAGAGAGAGAGAGAGAGACTCACTTTGTGACGGCCAGGCTGCAGGCAGCCTCTTTCTTTTTCCAGACACAGCCAAGTGGACGTGCACGTGCACACACTTCACAGGTAGGGTAAAGAGAGCAGCCTTCTGTACGCAACTTCACCAGAGAGTGAGGAGAACCGACCAGAGCCTCATCCTGAGAAGGAGTAAAAACCATCATAGCATGTCCTGTCTGTGTATAAGCGTTTGTTCTACATTTCCCATGAAAAACAGAAGTCAAACAGAAATAAAGTGGGTCTTGGTGATGCAGAGACTCAGTAGTTCAGACCAGGACTGCCATAGTCATCTTCAGAATAAGGCCGATGACATTGTTTATGGTATTATGAAATGTGTTCAAGTACTCTACATTCAGGGGTGGGAAGCAACGATGTACACCAAAAAAAAAAAAACCACAACCTTCGTTACTGTACTTAGAGTTTTCGGGTATCTGTACTTTAATAAAGTTGTCATAAAAATAAATACTCAAGTACTTTTACCCACTACATTTTAACACAACCATCTGTACATTCTACTCCTTACATTTTCAAATCAGTCTTGTTACTTCAATTCTAATGCATTTAAAGGGTATTATCATTTTTGTTGTTGCTGTCATTTTTTGCACCATTGCATGCCTTCCCAACATCAACACTGATTTCAACCTAAATGGATGGGACAATACCAGAGAAAAACTAGAAAAGCACTCGGAGAGCGCAGACCTCCGCCAAGAATCCTTTAAAAAAATCCGGGATCCAGAAGGTGATCCGGATCACCGCCAAAATTTAATGGATTGTTACTTGTGCCCAGTCACACCTCTGGAAAAAAATTTCAGAGCAATCCGTTCATAACTTTTTCCGTAATTTTGCTAACAGACAAACCAACCAACCGACCGACCGACAGACAGACAAACAAACAAACAAACAAACAAACGCTACCGAAAACATAACCTCCTTGGCAGAGGTAATTAAAAGACACTGAATACAGCAACCCAATCTGGCAACCCTGACTAAAACATGAGCTGCATTCAAATTTAGCAAACTGAGGCGAACAGGTTTTCTTCAAACTTTTAAATCTGAATGTTTTTATATAAACTTTCAAAACTGTTTGATTTAAATACCCAACTCTTCAGATGTATATGATGCATGTTCTTCAAACTCTTCAAATAAGTTATTAGCAAGCTGATAAAGTGCAGCTAGTAAGGTAAGGATAGCTATAAGTTATCATTCAATACAGCCGAGTTGTTGAGGTTGGCACACTGTACATCGACTGCATGTGCACGTGGTTTATTTATTTAGTACTTGACGATGAAAATATTTGCATTGGAGCATATTATGTATGGTATTATTTAATAATTAATTTAAGAATGTGTAGGGTTGCCGCCTTCAAAGTTATTTGGTTAACATGGGCAGCCATGGCCTGAGATTGAGCTGAAGTGCCCTTGAGCAATGCCACCTAACCCCCAACTGCTCCCCGGGCACTGCAGTATAGCTGCCCACTGCTCTGTGTGTGTGCGTGTGTGTGTGTGTGTGTGTGTGTGTGTGTGTGTGTGCTCATTGCTCACTGCTTCAGATGGGTTAAATTTCACTGTGTGCTTAAGTCTGTGCTTGAGTGTACATGTGACAAATAAAGACTTCTTGGCTTCCACGTGCACACGCCATCCCTCGAAATTATTATACATTACACGAGGTTCGGTTATCTTTTCATAGAAACAAGCCGGTAGAAGACGTCCTTCAAAGGACTACTTTCTACTTTTATACATCGAGTACAATTTCAGAGCCTGTACCTTTACTTGAGTAAAGAAGCTGAATCAGTACTTCATTTATCAGTCTTTTTTTAACAGGCGCATCTGTACTTCTGCTTACTGTAAGTAAAGAACGTGTGTACGTTTGCAACCTCGGCCTACACTAAGGTCATATTTAACACTTGGACTCGTTCAGTATATTCCATGCATGTTTATTAACTCTTTGGAAACGGCAACATAATCAGGCTGTCTTTCTATTTATCCTTGTGGCTCAGTTATATTTGTTTTTACCTTGTAGAGAAGGATATTGTTGATGGGCTCTGAGGCTGGAAAAAGAGGGAGCTCTTGCAGAAGAGTTGCATTCGGTCCCACTACTGCAATTCTATGAAGCTCTCCACGATCTTTAAAAATACAGTATATATGTTTTCATTAGATTTATAATGAAACAAAGGCCACTGAAGGACACCATGCACACACACATATCGTCATACACTTTCTTGCTTCATCATTAATTTTTTTCACCTGTCCCAAGATGTAGAACAGTAGCACTAAGCTTGCTGTTGCCGTTGAAGACAGGAGTCAGAGTTACAGCCAGTTTGGTGTATGTAACTCCACTCCTGACCATTAAGGGTGCTGATACGACACTGTTCTCCATGAGAGGGTGGTCTCGCATGAACGTCAGCACTTTATCAGGCAGCTTCAGAGATGAATCGATGCCCTCTGCTTTCAAAGCACTGTTCAGACACTGTGGCCAGAAAGTGAGAAAGAACAAGAAATTATTATGTTCTTTAAAAATGCATTAGAGGATGTAAAAGCAGTAAGCAATCTGCACACCTGGGGAATCAGCATTAAATACAACAAAGACCACAGGTTTATATAATGTTTATTGGCATAGTATGACTGTGGATGTTTACCTGGCCTGGTCTGGGAGTAGGCACTGGCTCTGGGTTCATCCAGTTTTCACAACTCTTCTTCAGCTCTTTAAATGGTCCATCCATGACTTTCGTGATGTCCTCCAGACTATACACACACACTGCAGACATTTCCTCCCTCTCCCTACACACACACACACACACACACACACACACAGTTTCATCTCATCAGTTCACATAATCAGTTATTTAGAATGCTAATAAGTGTAGCTAGCTTTAGATTGATCAATAGAAACTTTATTGATCATGAGGGAAGTTAAAGCATTACAGTAGTGGTAAAAAGACTGTCACAGATAACCATGAATGAGGTAGTTCTTCTACTACTAACTGTTTAATACTACTACCAGACATGTGGACTTGAGTCATGTGACTTGGACTCGAGTCAGACTCGAGTCACCATTTTGATGACTTGAGACTTGAAATCCCGAGATGAGGAATGACTTGCAACTCGACTCGGACTTGCACGCTGTTGACTCGAGACTTGACTTGGACTTGACAGTTTTAGCTTGCAGTGACTTGGCGTATCAGGTATAAATATTCTTCCCCCCCCCTCGATTTTGAATCCAAGTACACTCGTTATTATTTGAATGCGGTGTAGCTCCTTGTCCTAGGCCACGGCAGCTCAATCCACTAGCACTAGGTGTCACTCAAGCACTTCAACTGGTTCAAATGAAAAACCAAACGGTGATGGGCAACGAGGACGCTGAATGATGAACGGACGGATAAAAACATGATTCCCCGCGTAATTTCCTTTGGATTTAAAGAATACTCCAATACAGATGGCAAACGCATTGCTACGTGCAGAACATGTGGAGCCACAATTTCGGACAGCCAGTCAACCACATCAAACTTCATTCGTCACCTGAGGCTGCATAAGGACAAGTAAGTAACAAAGCTAGGCTACAGCTAGCAAGAATCTGTACAGGCTAGTTGGTGGCTAGAAGTGGAATGTGTTAATGTATTAACGCTGTCAAGGATTTGTTTTGCTTTGCTGAATATAAAATAGTGAAGTAGATTTTTTTATTGGATTGCTTTTGTGTTCAGTCTAGTGTTAGATTATGTGGGCTAGGCTACCAGTTAACACACATTGGGAAGGCATAGCCAGAAGGTGGTGATTTGGTCAGAGCAGAGAACGTTTACAAGATTGTTATAAAGGCTCTGGTCAGAACGACACAGACTTATGATAAGAACCGGACAGCAAAGGATAAAACGTGAATCAAATAAACAGTTACCCAGGCTGCAAACTAAGTATGTAAAACAGAAGTTCGCTCTTTGCAATGGGAAAGTCAGTGCTTGTCATGAAAGGCATTTAAACCACTGAGACGAGATGACTAGCAATGCAAGTTAAACCAGGCGTTTAACTGTTTGCTACGTACTGCACCAAGTCGTGGACGCTGTGCGATGTGTGTTATTAGTGCTGGGATTACGTGTCATCAGAGACATTCAATTCTATTCTCTTCCTCTCTCTGGTGTCATGTAGGCAATGTGAATAATGGGCCATTTGGGCTATGTAAAATGTAAGCTCAGCTGACGTTTTATAGCGCAGTACATCCCGACAGATTGGAGTGTAGCCTACTCCGACGCGAAGCATTATCCCACAGTCTTACCCAAACGACAGGGCACACAATGCCTCTACATAGCATGGCTTTACCAGTGCATTTATTAGTCTCTGGCGAGAAACCAAATTCGCCAAAAGCACGCAACTTGGATCTGGAGGATTCCGCTGAACATTCTGAAATTCACAACAACTGTTTATTCTACTATATTATACGGCTCTCTAGAATGTTGCCAGGGCTTCATTCTCACATTCTGGCCAGAGCCCTAGAGGACTCTGATTCTGGCTACATCGTCACAACGTTCTGTGTTTACTGAGGCTACCGGTATTTTAGCGAGTGTTTAGTGAATGCATTGTGGTCTAGCTAAACTGCTTAAGGGAACATCCTGGCTGGCTTGTATTAAACATTATACTGTGTATAAACAAATATGTTCAGATTAAATGAACTCAGACTTTGATATTGAAAATGATAAAAACATGTTAATGTCTACATGATTAAAAACAGAAAACAAGTAGGCCTACTAATTTTACATTTTTTTTCTTGTTTAGATTTGCAGAATATCTGAAGAACAAGATCATCCCAAGTGAGACAGAGCAGCCGTCCATTTCTGGATTCCTTACTGCAAAAAGATACACAGTACAATGCTACCCACCCACAACAAAAAGCCATCACAAATTCAATACTAACAGATTTGGTCATTGGATGCAACATCCCTCTCTCAGTAGTGGAGAACAGATATTTCCGGAATTTTTTGTCAGTTCGTTGGTCTCTCTCACACACACAAACGTACTCAAGTCACACTGTATTGTGTTAAAGGCATGTCATGTTGTATGTTGGGACAGTGCCTAACTTCAGAAGGAAAACCATTCTTTGATTCTAAAAGTACACAGATCATCTGTTAGCTTGGACTTTGAGTTTCATGTCTTAAAATGCACATGAAAAGCATTTTTATGTGAAAAATGACATGAATGAAATGAAAAGAAAATGATTTTTGTTACACAGTACCAGTACTAGTTTTGTTTAGAATTTTGTTTTAATTTCTCACTAATTTTCCAATAAAAAATTTAAGGAAATGGTCATACTTTCACTCATTCTCACACCCTTAGCCTCAGATGTACACTGACTCACTCAAACTAAACTCACTGAAAATTTAGGATGCTTTACTAACGTTAACTAACTAATCATTGTCTCCTCTGAGATTCTTTGTCTTGGGGCACAAGCTCTAAAACATTTTAAAATGGAAAAGAATGGGTGTACTGTAGTTACTTGTGCTGACTCTATGAATCATTGACATTACATTACATTTAGCAGACATTTTTATCCAAGGTGACTGGCAAAGGAGGACATACACTGCAGTGTGGAGAGGTAATACATTTGTGATCAAAAATGTGTTGATTGCCTGTAGAATAAATGGTGACTTGTTAGGGACTTGGAAAAAAATGAGACTTGGACTTGGACTCGACTTGGCTTGGGTAGGACTTGGACTTGACTTGGTCAAAAGTGCCTTGACTTGTGACTTGACTCGGACTTGAGTGGTAGGACTTGAGACTTACTTGTGACTTGCACATTAGTGACTTTGTCCCACTACTACTACTACTAATAATAATAATAATAATTTAACTATTAGTAGTTTAATAAAACTATTAGTAGTTCTAGTATTAATGGTTTAATACTACTTTTGTTTCCTTGGCTGTTTGAGTATTGGTACTTCAACAGAATATTACACTAAGTATTGCTGTCACTTGAACTTTCTTGTCTCAGGGTTTCTGCAGGCTTGAACAAGTTCAATTTAAGACTTTTTAAGACCTTTTTAAGACCATAACAGGTTAAATTTAAGACTTATGCTGCACAAAAAAAAAAAAGAAAATTGGGAGAGCCTGAATTACTTTCAAAATAACAAAATTTATTATCATTCACCAATGAACTCATTACATCCCTAGGGTGCGCGCTTAATGAGGAACTAAGTTGCAGTGGAGCCAAAGACATCCCGCAAATCACTTGAGGATGAGGCATTCGATTCTGTACGGTTTGTGTGTTGTAACGTTACAGTTCGCACGGAGTTAGCTGATACACCGTCTCAAGATGTGCTTGGACCTGACAACGGTGAACAAAATTGAGTGATGGCATGCGATTGTTGCAGACTTTTATGGGCAGCCTGGTGCTTCTCAGCTTTCGCGTGCGATTCCAGTGCCTTTACACCCAGGGTGCTGAGTTTGAGTGTTCTTTTGCACAATGTGCAGTACGCCTCAAACGGATTGTTTGGTACATGCTTTAACCAGGGCGGCACGGTGGTGTAGTGGTTAGCGCTGTCGCCTCACAGCAAGAAGGTCCGGGTTCGAGCCCCGTGGCCGGCGAGAGCCTTTCTGTGTGGAGTTTGCATGTTCTCCCCGTGTCCGCGTGGGTTTCCTCCGGGTGCTCCGGTTTCCCCCACAGTCCAAAGACATGCAGGTTAGGTTAACTGGTGACTCTAAATTGAGCGTAGGTGTGAATGTGAGTGTGAATGGTTGTCTGTGTCTATGTGTCAGCCCTGTGATGACCTGGCGACTTGTCCAGGGTGTACCCCGCCTTTCGCCCATAGTCAGCTGGGATAGGCTCCAGCTTGCCTGCGACCCTGTAGAAGGATAAAGCGGCTAGAGATAATGAGATGAGATGTTTTAACCAGTCTACGAAATCATTGCGTTCAAGCCAGCAGTCGTTAAACTTGCATTTGCCCATTTTGCTACAAACCGTGACAATCTCCCTCGCTTCTTTTAGGCTCTACTGTCTAAATGCACGCGTGCCATGCCCTGTGCATCACCATGCCAACCGTGCTAGACGCCGGATTCCACTGTGTCTCATTTGTAGTTTGCAGCGTAGCCTACTGATACTAAGTAGCACTGGCGGCTCGTTATATAGGGGTGATTTGGGCGACGCACTCCCAAACAGGGAGGGAGATTTTTTTTTTTTTTATCTACTACTACTACCACGGCAACAGTAATGTCATTGTCCAATCAGGCTAAGGTCGCGCCTGGTGTAGCCACGCCCTTTTGGGGCGATTTCTGTCAGGTTCAGATTTGCCCCAAAATCTCCCATTGACAGTAATGGTACGTACTTTTTTTTCGAAAATCATGCTCCCAATGCATTTTCTATTAGGTTTTATGTGCTAGCACAAGCAGCGTGCTTACGTCATACGCCTGTTGCGCGGGAAATGTGTGAACATTCTATGAACAAGATGGCGAGTGTTGAGTGCAACAATACGATAGCGTCTCTGAAAGAAGTTCCCTTTAGTCGTCGTACCAATGAGGAGAAAACGGCAATCAAACAGCTAGGACCTCCTAGACCGAATTTAAACATCAAGCAAGTGTCTACGAAGGGGGAGAAGACCTACTCAAGAGGTTTTAACAAGAACTGGTACCACTGGAAAACTTGGCTAGCTGGCTGTGATGTAGTCAATGCTTTTTTTTGCTACCCTTGCGTTCTCTTCCACCCTGGAAGTAGCACAGCAGACGGTACAGTGATATCTGATATTTGAATTTACTAGGCAAAAGTTTTTTTTTGTGTGTGTGTGTGTGTGTGTTACCAGTGGCAGTTGTTTTACCAATGGCAGTTTAACATTGCCATGTTTTTGTTTTACTAATGGCAGTTTAACATTGCCATGCTTGGAATATTTCAGTAGCCTCAAGTTCTCTCTGACTTGGTGTAAATTAAGCATATTTTCAATTTTTATATATTGTACAGTATGTGTTCATTGGAGCCAGCAGCACCTTACCTTTTTTCCAACTTGTTAAGCCAAGTTGCACTGACTACAAAACCTTGTGTAACCTTGTGTGTATATAGCTAAATAACTAAAGCCTTTTGTGTTCATTGACATGCTTGTAATACTTAAAATTTCTTTTTAAGGCATGGCTTTCTGGAGGAATTCTTGGGAAAAAAACTGCAGAATTTATTTAGAATTATTATTTGTTGCTAAAATGGTGCAATTCCATATAAAAAAAACATAATTAAGCTGCACATGTTTGTTTGATGGTTATGCTTTTCTTCATCTTTTCCAAAACTTAAATAAACACTTGTTTTGGATTTATATCCTGCCACTTTAATTGCATTCTTTAGAATGAAGAAATTAGAATATGTTTATAATTAAGAATTTGTGTCTACTTATTATAGAATACTGGAAAAATATGAGAAAATAAATGAGTAATGTAATATTAATTGATTGTGATGCCAAATGTTTTGCTTTGAAGGCTTCACAATGAATCTTCCTTAGTTTTAGCCTGGCAAGCCAGACTAAATGTGAATATTTGCCACTCGTAGGCAAAAATATTTTTGGCCGCTAGGCGGGTGGGTCTAGTTTACTAGGCTACCTAAGGGCCCGTTTACACGAGGACGCTGTCGGGTAAAAACGACTAAATATTTTATCAGAAGTGCCTTTCGTTTACACGAGGACGGCGTTTCCGAGGCTGAAAAACGGATAAAATTGAAAACGCCTTCCAAAGTGGATAAGTTTAAAAACGGCCCCCATTGCGTATCCGTCTAAACTACCCAATACGCGAAACTCTGCTCGGATCTGCTCACGTCGGGTACGCGTTTACGTCATACATGTGTCATATACTGTACATGCCAGCCCGGGAAGTAAGAAAGTAAGTGGGGGTGTCGTGGCTCAGATGGCTAAGGCACCATACCATAAAATCCAGGGACCCAGGTTCGGTTCCGACCCGAGGTCATTTCCCGATCCCTCCCCGTCTCTTTCTCCCACTCATTTCCTGTCTCTCTACACTGTCCTATCCAAAAAAAAAAAGTAAGAGCATGTCTGATTACATCGATCCAACAGACCTTCAAGCTGCTCTGTGTTTTAATGCAGTAGATGTGTTTTCCTGCTCACCCGCCCAGCTGGAGCTCCTCAGTTTGGTGTCGCCAAGTTACACGCACGCGCGCACACGCGTGTGCGTGCACGCGCGCGCCGCCTATTCAAGCCGCTCGTGAAACCATAAACCCGAGACTGAAAACAAAACTAGCAGCCGAACGGGTTTATTTTGCTGAGATGGACACTGCCTTTTCTCTTCTTCACCGAAACAAGAGTGAGTGTTACTTAATAAAGGCAGATTAAAAGAGTTTCGGTTTGCTCCTGCTCCTCCCTCGAGCACTACAGTACCTCAGCCGGACCGGTGTTCTGTAAAGTTATCCTAGCAAGTTCTCATGCAGACCGTTTTATTATTCAAAATAAGTCATTACAAATTATTTGACTCAGCCAAAGACTCGACCAATACGCACAAAACATAAAAATCGGCAAATGCGTGAAATTCTCACCGATTTTCTATCAGCCCAGCTGATCGGTGGGACAAAACTACTGTTGAATTTTCCTACCCTCCTGGATTTCGCGCATGCGTAGTAGGCTTGGTAGGATAACTTGACAGAACAGCGGCGCAGATGTGCAGATCAGACAAGACAGAAGACGTTGCGCATGCGTGCAGACATAGCGGAGACATTTATGCGTCACCGTATAGACGCAGATTTCCTCCTTGAAAACGGTCGTGTAGACGCGGAAAAAAGTGAGAACAAAAACGGACTTTTGCGTTTTTGTTTTATACCGTCCCCGTGTAAAGCGGGCCTTAGTTTGCCACCTTTAACTTGTTCAGTGTTGCCACCTAGTGGAGAGAAGATATTGTCTATATTGATATCTGAATTTACCAGGCAAAAACAAGTTCGGCCAATTGATTTGCTACAATTTACTTCAGTCCTGTGGACATTTATGGTCCGTGTAGACATAACGGGGGAAATTGCCCCCCCCCCCCCTGAAAAAAAATTCAGGAGCCGCCACTGTTAAATAGGCCTAGCCTATATGACTAATTATGAATATCACCAACGCATTTAACAAAAAAAAGCAAATGGGGTAAATGGATGTAAAGATTTAAGACTTCACAAAATTACATTTAAGACCTACAATGCAAAATATGCTCGTATTTTAGACTTTTTAAGGCCTTAAATTAGGATTATCAAATTTTAGACTTTTTAAGACTCCGCGGAAACCCTGTTGTCTAGAAGTTCAGCACTTTGTATACCTGACTTTTGCACTTCTTGTACATCGCTCTGGATAAGAGCATCTGCTAAATGCCAAGTAATGTACTAATAATAATCATAGTAGCAACAGCAGCAACAGTTTCTGCTACTACTGCTGACATTACCATTACCACCACCGCCAACATTTACAGAGTATAAAGAGTGCAGAGCTCCTCTCACAGAGCAATCAATTACAATAAAAAGACAAAGAGGTAAAAAGTAATTAATGACAAGACAAGATTTCTGCTATTTTAAATAATTTAAAAAATTAGTAAGCAATAGAATGTGTAACTGTGTATGTTACAGAAAAACTTGTACTGCAATTCCAGTAGTATGTGGTTCAGATTAAACTAAATGGGATGGGATCCAACATGATCCCCACTCACCACTGGGAAGTGAAGATACCGTAGAAGTGTGTGCTGCTGGGGTCTCCTGGCTGATGCTGTTTGGTAAAGACATCAGTCAAAACGTTAAAGCGCTGACCACTTCCTCGATCCTCACACACCAGCTGAGCCTTAAGGAATGTTGTCCAGCGTCTCTGTAAGGTCTTCATGCCCCCGATATCAGACTGAGAGAAAGAGTGATGTTAGAATGTGCACACAACTAACCATGAAGTGAAGGGATGTTGAGTCATTGCAGAAAAACTCTGAACAATCGAAATCTTATTTAAAAAACAACCCACCACAGACGTGGGCTCCTACCTTACATACTCGAGCCACCCTAGGCACTTTGACCTTGGCGTAAAGGTCATATTCTTTGGCCACCTCAGTAAAGAAGAAGTAGATCTTGTCGTCTTCGCCTGTTGGGTTGCTCTTTTGATCTTCTTGGATAAAGGCAGAGCTGACGAACTCTGGATCTGCACTCAGATAAAACGACTGAATTTCAGAGAAGTCATGGTAGAAAGTTAAACAATAATTGCAAAGTTAATCCATCTTCAGTCACTCTTGTATCTTGGTCAGTGGATCCAGAGCTGGTAACACTGGGTGTGATGTGGGGACACACAGCAGTCAACTGTTGTCATTTTATTTATTTATTTTTTTTTTTTTGGGGGGCGGCATTTCTGTAATTTGAGGTTCTACAAATGTCTGAATCCAATAATGTTTCACTTGTTGGAGCAAGTTGTGCACTAAGCTTTCAAATTTGCCTTGGTTATTCAATTAAGTGAAAGAAAGGCTAGATTTAGTACAATACTGCATATACCTGTTCATCAGTTTCTTCTTGTGCTACATTGGCATTTTGGATGCACCCTTAAATGAAAAACTAAATGAAAGTCAAAATCATACGTGTACATTTATAGATGACTGTTATCAGAGAACAATCTAGGCACTGAATGTATTTCTAAGAAAATAAAGGTTTAACGTAAACAATGTATTTTTTGGAAACAGAAAAACTTGCTCACAGCAGCACTGTTCCGTCCTGGTGCGAATGTAAATGCACCCTGCTATGTTCAAAGGTCATTTTAATTCGACAACTTTAAGCTGTTACATTTTTCATGACTGCCTCACCGGGTTCATTGTGCATATAAAACGAACAGAAAAAGTGATGCATTTTGGGATTTGGAGTTAATCATTATCTGAGTCATGCTTTTCTAATTTGGAAATACAAGGTGTTGGTGTACTACGGACCATAAGTATTTTTTCACAGGTTGAATGAAAATAAGAATTAAACAGCATTTAGCTGAAGTTATAAATTACGTGTAATGTTATTCTGTGTTTATTTATCCACAGAGATATTCAGCACACTTTGCACTTTCCCTAATTTTTGCCAAGCTGGAGGCAAGAGTAACAGATGGCCATAATGGCCAAAGGTTTCTTCAGTACTGGTGTCCATAATCAAACCCCCAGATAACTGTTAAAGCTTCACAATGGGAAACCTTCCATCCATCCATCCATCCATCCATCCATTATCTGTAGCCGCTTTATCCTGTTCTACAGGGTCGCAGGCAAGCTGGAGCCTATCCCAGCTGACTACGGGCGAAAGGCGGGGTACACCCTGGACAAGTCGCCAGGCCATCGCAGGGCTGACACATAGAGACAAACAACCATTCACACTCTCACATATGGTCAATTTAGAGTCACCAGTTAACCTAACCTGCATGTCTTTGGACTGTGGGGGAAACCGGAGCACCCGGAGGAAACCCACGCAGACACGGGGAGAACATGCAAACTCCACACAGAAAGGCCCTCGCCAGCCACTGAGCTTAGTGGGAAACCTAACCCAAGCTAATTTGTGAAAGTATTTCTGTATGCATTCATGTTGCGTGTGTCCATGTGTCTCACCACTGAGCCAGTTGATGGACCGTTCAGTCCGGATGCGCTCTTGCTCATTGCCTGTTGCTCTGGAGATGTCAAAGAGAGTGCCCAGGAAGTTACTTGTAGTAGCAGTGTACAGGATTCCCCCTGAGAGAGGAGGAGGAAAGAGATCAGAGTGGAAAGATGTAAGAATAAGGAGAACAAAACTACCAACAGGAGTTGCCGATATGAGGATATTTTTTATACAATTCAAACAATAAGGTATCACAATATATCAAAAATGTAATAAAATATGTTTGGAGTTCAGAAAGAGCAACAAGATGGAGGTCCATAAACACCGTAAAGTAATAATCTGTTACTATTATAGTAGGTAGTGTTTTATTTGGTTGGTCTTTTTTTGTTTAGAAGAAATATTAGAGTTGTTCAAGTTCATGTTCAGTTTGTCTTTGTGGACAGGACTGATTTTGGTTTTGTATGTTCCCATCCACAATATGCCAAATCTTATTTGCGTTTATGCTAGTTTACCTTTCACCGCTCAGTGCCATCCTACACATGCGTGTGTTTCATACCTGCTATGACTGCAGTGTAGTGTTGGCTGGGCTCAAAGGGGCATTTCCCTTTTCCAGTCTCCATCTTCTCCCTGCCATCCTCTGATCTTTCCAGAGTAAAGGTTGAGATATTCTGAATGAGAAAGAACAAAAGTCTTTAAAAAAAAATCTTGACTTCCAAACTCGCAAGCAAACTGCATATATAAAAACTGGAGCGAACGAAAGAGAAAAAAAACAGTGGCCAGTAGTCTCAAGCAACAAGAATGTTAATCGGATTGCATACAACTTGTCAGTCCATCCATCACTACACTTTAATCTCTCTCTCACGGTGGCAGAAAATCATGAACATGCCTGTTAATGTATTTGTACGTCTGTCGTATCAATGTGTCTTTGACCATGTATGCCTTTGTGTGTTTGTCCTGCAGGGTGATATCTGTCATGTGATGTTTGAATAGGTGGGGGATTATGCCAAGTTAATTTAGTTGTGGAGAGATGAACACACGCCAACACACTAGAGCAAAAACAACACACACACACACACACACACACACACACTTACTATAAAGGCACACTGGGGGTCGAAGGCATATGTGCCACAGGCATAAATGTGTCCATCTCCCAGGAACTCCAGCAGACGGATGTAGTTATTGCAGTCAGCCTGATGGGGACAGCAGAGAACAGACTGAGTAACAGAGTCGGACACCAGGAGGCAAAATGTATTACCAGTTTATAAAGAGCTAATTATTATACAGATAAACAGAACAAAATTACTTCACATGCATTACAGGTGATAACTGGGGGGGGGGACACCAGGCAGATATACAGCATAACAATCCATGACAAAATATAATGTCCTCCTCAGGAGATATTTAAAGATTATTACTGTGACAACACAGTATATGTTCACAATATATGAAATATAAACAAGACCTACAGTATAAATTCCATTAACACTACAACACACACACACAAGTACAATACCAGACAAAAGTTTGGACACACCTAACTGAATGTTTTTCTTTTCTTTATTGTTATTAATTAAAAGACACTTCCTGTCTTAAAGTAATGATGAATGTCATGTCTCTTTACTTAGTTGAGCGGTTCTTGACATAAAACCGATTACTCCAATTGTACCGTATAATAGGGCTATTTACTGTATTTTTTGAAACTTTTTTATTTTAACCATCTCATCTCATTATCTCTAGCCGCTTTATCCTGTTCTACAGGATTGCAGGCAAGCTGGAGCCTATCCCAACTGACTACGGGCGAAAGGCGGGGTACACCCTGGACAAGTCGCCAGGTCATCACAGGGCTGACACATAGACACAGACAACCATTCACACTCACATTCACACCTACGGTCAATTTAGAGTCACCAGTTAACCTAACCTGCATGTCTTTGGACTGTGGGGGAAACTGGAGCACCCGGAGGAAACCCACGCGGACACGGGGAGAACATGCAAACTCCACACAGAAAGGCCCTCGCCGGCCACGGGGCTCGAACCCGGACCTTCTTGCTGTGAGGCGACAGCGCTAACCACTACACCACCGTGCCGCCCCATTTTAACCATCTCATCTCATCTCATTATCTCTAGCCGCTTTATCCTTCTACAGGGTCGCAGGCAAGCTGGAGCCTATCCCAGCTGACTACGGGCGAAAGGCGAGGTACACCCTGGACAAGTCGCCAGGTCATCACAGGGCTGACACATAGACACAGACAACCATTCACACTCACATTCACACCTACGCTCAATTTAGAGTCACCAGTTAACCTAACCTGCATGTCTTTGGACTGTGGGGGAAACCGGAGCACCTGGAGGAAACCCACGCGGACACGGGGAGAACATGCAAACTCCGCACAGAAAGGCCCTCGTCAGCCGCTGGGCTCGAACCCAGGACCTTCTTGCTGTGAGGCGACAGCGCTAACCACTACACCACCGTGCCGCCCCATTTTAACCACATAATTTCAAATAAGTTCCATATGTTATTTCATAGTTTTGATGTCTTCAGTATTGTTCTACAATGTAGAAAACAGTCAAAATACAGAAAGACCTGTTAACTGAGTTGGGGTGTACAAATGTTTCACCGGTACTGTGGTATATTTATATGCTTATAGTATATTTAAAGTTTTACAACATGAAATTTCTGGTTAGAGAACTTAAAAACACTGCATACGGAACACATGACCTATGCATCATATTAAAATGTACTACAGTATGTATAAATGTAAAAAACAATTAATACTGTTCATTATTATAAATGGTGAAAAGGCATTATAAAACCAGATCTAACAGGTGAGAGATAATTTAATACACACCATGTTCATAACAACACTGTGGACATTGAACGGAATCATTCTGTATTATGAAGCTACATTATTAGCTAAAACGTGCTTCTTCATCCAGTGCACATCTAGTTCCAGCTCAATTCATCTTTATGCCATGTTTTTACTCTTAAAAGCAAAGCAGAACGTCACCATCGCTGGAACAGCGCAGGGTGTGCTCATGACCAAAGAGAAATGCCTAAATCTTTGACAATTCTTAAAACACACTGACCCTAAGGGTGGTGGCCCTGGCAGAGGCGATTTATTCTCACTAACCTGAGACAGGTTTTCATTTATGCTTTAGTGCAGAGGATATGATGCAAGCAGGAAAGAAGACAAACGACTGTGGATCTGAATGATAGTAGTATGAACTACTACGAATGTTTTAAATGAGAAACCGATGAAGATGGAGCAGCTCCTGATTTTAATGTGATTTGAATGAAGTGTGTGCGTGTAAGTCAAATGACCAGCATGTGTACAGGCTCAGGCTGGCTCTCCCACCACTCCTCTCCTTCCCTTCTGTGCCTTTTGTTTGCTTAAATCACACCCTTTGATCACCACCCTCTGAGCTTCTTTCCAGCCGTCAGTCATCTGCAGCCCTCCATCACCACCATGGAACAGCATGGTGGGTAAGATGGCAACCACTAAGGCCTGGACTAATTAACGCTCTCTGTCTCTCTGAAATTTCACATGGGGCCAGCGTGTGCACGCCCGCATGCATGTGTAAGTGAGTGAGTGAGTGAGTGAGAATAATTTCAAGTCTACTAATTATGTTTTTGTAATAGCAGCAGGTAAAGGGAGGACGTAATGAGGATCCACACACAATTAGCATACATAACATACACACTTATTTATTAATATGGACACGAGTGCTTTACTGGGAAATACACCACTCATTTTTCATATGAGCTCCATCCGGGACATGGAGAACCAAAACCATGACATAAATCTCTGTGCGTCAGTCGTGAGGAAATTGATGAATTGTTTTGATAAATTTGGGTACTTTTTGCTCATGAATGTGTCTATATAATAAAAATATCACACGCTGGCTTGAAGATATGAAGTTCATCTTCTCGTGTTGATGAACTCGCATTTTTCATACGACGTACGTCGCAGATCTGAGTGGCATATTTCTCGATATTTCACTCTGATGACGTCACTCCCGGTGTTCTCCCATTGACTAGACACGAGTTGTTAAAATAGCAAACCGGGTCAAAACTAAAATTCTTCTGATTAACTTGTTTTTTTTTGTTGTTGTTGTTGTTCATGTGTCCAAATAATATAAAGAACGTTACATGGTGGCTCGAAGATGTGAAGTTTATCTTCTCGTGTTGAAAAAAATTTCACTTGTGATACATGCATTCACCACTCAAAGATAAACTTCATATCTTCACACCACTGTGTAATATCCTCGCTCTCATTTTTTTATATTATACACACATACGCGCACGTGCACATACATACATACATATATACATATATACACACACACACACACACACACACACACACACACACACACACACATATATATATACACACATATATATATATATGGAGTACTGACACACAAAAAAAAACACGCACATGCACTCACCTCTGTCTTTCCTTTTGTCACACAAGATCTGCTCTTCTCTTCTGAAACATTCCATACAATCTATTGATAAAGAGAGATAGAAAGAAAGAGGGGAATTTGTGCTTTGAACCTTGGCTCCTTGTGCTGTCCCTTGTTGCAACAAAAAGAGACTATGCCATCCATGATTATGCAAATGCTCATTTGGCCTAATAAATGCATTACAGATAATTACACAGGAGCAGGCTGCGCATAACACATTATTAATTTATCCATCACAGACATATAAGCGAAGTTCTAAATGCAAAGTTAAAAATCTAAATTACTCAAGAGGTTATCAAAACATGATTTTCGGTCTGTAATATTGTCCATAAACTCTGATTTAAAACCTCAGAGACTGTATGCAGATAAACAGCGAGTCTTCAAATCCGCTTGCACTGTGTCTATACACACACACACACACACACACACACGAGAACCACATCATTTGGACTTAAACTCACTGGATGTTGTAAACAAAACAAAACAAAGAGCATTTACTTTACAAAGCAGCTCTGACGCATTACATCAGTTACCCAATTCGACACTGAAACTACTCTTCATCTTGAGTGTTTATCTGAAAGACAAACTCTAGCTACAGGCTTATTGCAAGACATAAAACAGTGAAGCAGTCTTTGAGGTGACTTCTCTATACGGTAAATGACACTTAAATCTGCCATATGATATTTAACGGAACATGATATCAGAGCATGTCATGCTGCCACAAGGCAACAAGCTCTGCCCAAGCTGAGCCATAGAGATACCAGACTTTAATAAAACCAATAGATGTGGTTATGCTTGCATGTGCGTACACACACACACACGAAATCAGGAGTGGTTGATGGAGGTGGGGGGTAATTTGGTTAGTGAAATAGACCAGAAAGGAGAGATGAGGTCATTGGTAGAAACAAACACACAATTTTTTTTAAATGAAAAACAATTTGCCTTCATCAGATTAGTAATCCCCTTTTCGCAGTATCCTTGCCCTGATGACTATTTGAAAGCACAACAATGTATAATGTGATGTTCTTTACTGAGAATAAAATCATTTTTGCAACTGCTCATCACCACCCGGAATAAAAATAGATCAGTTCAATCAACTGCAAGTGAAAAAAGTTCAATTATCTTACAAATGTTTCTTAAAATAATTGGTATTCTGGAAATGATCTTTGCCTAATTTGCCGTGTTATTTGCCTGACAGACAGTTTCTCATTTGCGCTTTTAGCTCCATCTCTAATGTGCATATAATCCAACAGGCAAAATGAAATTTACCTTGGGAGGCTTTAATTTGTTGGCAGTATCCACAGCAACAATCGCATCTCGTGCCCCCAGGTAGAGTATCCCAGACTCCCGGTCCAATAGGAAAGTGCTGATGTTAGCCACGTCGTCGAATTCCCACTGGTTCACCATGGAGCTCGCCACTGAGAGAGACAACAAAAAACAGAGGAAAAAAAAGACAGAGCAAGAAATGGATGAATGGCAAAGAGAAAAATTAACCATTTCATTGCCAGCCTGTAAAGATTTGCACAAAACCTAATGCAATTAAACACTGGTTATTAGTGTGCTTGCTCAAGCACACAGCAGCCAAAGGCAAGCACACTATTGTTATTCTTAAGTTTACTTATTCTGCCTTATTCCGACACGTTTTTTGGATCCACTACTCCTCCTAGGGCGTTTGAGATAGAGACACCGTTCCAACTCTGAGACGTCTGGCCCGAAGTGGTGTAGTGTGCTTGTATACAGCTTTTGGATCAACACGCCCGTTCTCTTGTTCTTGTCGTTTTTCTTTTGTTTTTTTCCCATAGAGAATGAATAGGGCTCATGAATCGAATCGTCCTACTCGGACACGCTCCATCGCAGCTGCACCAAACCTCATGTGATACTTCAGGCCAACTCCCCCGACACATACATGCAATCGGTTCTGACCCACACTCATTTTTCCTTTCTTTTTGCTCATCCCTTTTTCCTCCATAGGCTTGCATTGATTTTTGGCCCCATTGAAAATGAATGGTGTTTCAGGAGAAAAACTTTCACTCTCCATCAATTTTTTTAACCAAGTGACCAAACTTCAAGAAACTTCACTTGATGCCTCAGGCCAAGTCCCCGCACAGATCCATCCCCTCACCTGAGACCTGGACTCGTCTTTTCCTTGGTTTTCACGCATCTCTTTTTACCTCCATAGGCTTCCATTGATTTTTGGCCCCATTCAAATGAATGGAGTTTTGCTCAGTAACACTTCACCACACATCCACCAAACTTCATACGGCACCTCAGGCCAAATCACCCATCACACACACAATATCGGTTCTGACCCGCACTCGTCTGACCCACACTCGTCTTTGTCTTGCCTTTCATCCGTCCATTTTTTCTCCATTTTGCTGCTAATCAGTGGAAGCTTGACTGAGTCATTCCTCCCTTCCCCCATAGGTGATGATGCATTTGGCAAGGATCTGCTCATTTGAGACTTTGACAGCAAATCAACTTCAACTCAATGGCCACTTTATTAGGAATACTTACACGCGCACACGATAGCAATTAGCATATAAGCATTCACATGTTACCATGCTAGCTTTTAGCATGTTACCCATTACGATATCATGCCTACTGTTAGCTCGCGAGTTGTTAGCATGTTCACCATTAGCATGTTACCATGAGAGCTGTTAACATGTTAAGATTAGCATGGTAGCATGCAGAGTTCGCATGTTTGCTGTTAGCGAGTTTGCCTGAGCATGTTAGCATGCTAACTGTTAGCATGTTAGCTGTTAGCATGTCACCCTCAGCGTGTTAGCATGCTAAAAGTTAACATACTAGCCATTAGCACGTTAGCCGGTTAGCTGTTAGCATGATAGCTGTCAGCATATTAGCCTTAAAGTGTTAGAATTTTAACAAATAGCATGTTAATCAGGGGAGGCACAGTGGTGTAGTGGTTAGCGCTGTCGCCTCACAGCAAGAAGGTCCGGGTTCGAGCCCCGTGGCCGGCGAAGGCCTTTCTGTGCGGAGTTTGCATGTTCTCCCCGTGTCCGCGTGGGTTTCCTCCGGGTGCTCCGGTTTCCCCCACAGTCCAAAGACATGCAGGTTAGATTAACTGGTGACTCTAAATTGACCGTAGGTGTGAATGTGAGTGTGAATGGTTGTCTGTGTCTATGTGTCAGCCCTGTGATAACCTGGCGACTTGTCCAGGGTCTACCCTGCCTTTCGCCCGTAGTCAGCTGGGATAGGCTCCAGCTTGCCTGCGACCCTGTAGAACAGGATAAAGCGGCTAGAGATAATGAGATGAGATGAGCATGTTAATCATTAGCATGTTAGAATGCTAGCTGTTAGCATGTTATCTATTAGCATGTTAACTGCTAGCTTTTAGCATGTTAGTATGCTGTTAGCATGTTAGAATGCTAACTGTTAGCATGCTAGTTGTTAGCATGTTGGCATTAGCATGTTTGGCATGCTAGCTTTTAGCATGCTAGCTGTTCTGCTACAGCTCAGAAAGCACACTTTGCATTTTCTCTGCGGAAATGCAGTCTAGTTCTATTTGATTGTTTTCAACCATACAGACTAATACCCTACCAACAACATCATCATACACACCCACTGACTACACATAGACAATGACAATCTACTCATTTAGCTAGTGATTAGTAATTCTGTGGAGATGTACTGCATCAGTAGAAGTGTTTATATTGTGAATCCATTAAAGAAAGGTGTTGATATGGTGAATAATTAATGGTGTTTAAATTGGACTTGCATTGTAGTGCAGTTGCTCGAGGCCAGATGAAACAATGCTACTAATCTGTGTACTTCCATTAAAAAACACAATCAATTTAGAAAGATCCGCAACAGTGACTTGACCTTTTCTAACATTTTCAGCCCTTATGAAGGAAATTTTTTTTCCCTTGGCCTGAAATTCCTTCAACTAAAGACAAATAACTGCACTAATGTATTTATTTATTTCCATTTTGGCTAATACATTAAATCACATTTCTGTTCCTGTATGAAGACTTTCTCAAAAATGAAATGTGGGAGGGAGACATTCTTAAATCATTCAGACTTTCTATGATGTTTCCAGAGTGAAGTGTGTGAGCTCTGACCCTCAAAAGGGGGAAACTGGGGAAGTTGTCCCGAGCCAGAGGATCTACTAACATTTTGAATGGGTACATGTTAAAATGGCCATACAATTAGACATCTTTATCAGATGTGATGTCCACAAGCTGGCTGAGCATTAACGCTGACGAAATTAGCCAAAAATGACATTCGATGATTATTCTTCATCTGATCTCATTATCTCTAGCCGCTTTATCCTGTTCTACAGGGTTGCAGGCAAGCTGGAGCCTATCCCAGCTGACTACGGGCGAAAGGCGGGGTACACCCTGGACAAGTCGCCAGGTCATCACAGGGCTGACACATAGACACAGACAACCATTCACACTCACACCTACGGTCAATTTAGAGTCACTAGTTAACCTAACCTGCATGTCTTTGGACTGTGGGGGAAACCGGAGCACCCGGAGGAAACCCACGTGGACACGGGGAGAACATGCAAACTCCGCACAGAAAGGCCCTCGTCGGCCACGGGGCTCGAACCTGGACCTTCTTGCTGTGAAGCGACAGCGCTAACCACTACACCACCTTGCCGCCCCATGATTATGCTTATTTTAAAAAATTAAATAAAAAATAAAGGGGGGGGGGGGGGGGGTTTCGAATCATTCGAATATCTATTTTTGTGCATTATGTCCATGAGCGCAAATCAGTACAAGAAACACAGCTACTTGTACAGGTATATTTATTTAACATAAACATGCCTTTTAAAAGATCTACATGCCTACATATTACAAAATAAATATAATTAGGTTATGATCCATCAAACACATTCAACACTTCGAATGAACTGCGCTGTGATCACCCTAACCAATCAGGGAGCACTTTCCTCATGAATATTAATCGAATTTAGAATATTTTTGGTAACGTTCATGTGGAATTGTTTATATGTGGCGTTATTGTTTACTTTTTTTTTTAGATTAAGGATGTTGCATCTTAAAATTATGTTGGAGTTTCAAATGGTTATCTATAGAAAGTATTGCAGGTCAACACTAGAACTCACAGCCTGCAAATATCTTTAGACATCTGCAAACACATACTACTGTCTTAAGGGAAATTACTAGTGCTACAGAAGGCCGAGCATTTTTCAAAAAGCAAATACAATAATCATGGGCAATGTGAGAAAAGATACCAGAGAGTCAGAAGTGGGATCATGCTCATTTATTTATTAGAGGGTTGAGCGTGGTGAAAACCGAGAAAAGAAATCTACAAATCCTTTAACTATAAAGCCCTCTTTTGTCTGCATTTGTTTTAGCAAAACTGAAACTTAGCATCTTGTTTTCAAAGTGTGGTGTGTGTGTGTGTGTGTGTGTGTTTAATCCAGAAGTATACTGCCAGATTGGTTACTGTTCCGTATTCTCGCTGGCTAGGTGCACTTGACCTTATGAGGGGTCATGAGGAGGAGGATCTGAGAGAGGTTCAGCCATGTGTGCACCCACAGACTTGCAGGAATTAGGAGTATGTTTGTGTACAACCGAGTTCAGCTCACCCTTACACACTATGATGAACACCAGCAATTACAGTTCCCTCTATGATTATTGGCGCCTTTTGTAAAAGATTAGTAAAAAGGGTTAGAAAAAAGAAAAAAATCCACCTTTTGGTTAAGTTGCTTCATCTCACACTGAAAAAAAAAGAGAAAAATCCAACCTTCATTTGAAATAAATTTATTCAAAATTAAAAATCCTTCATCAAAAAAATAATTTTCAACAAAAACACGTGCCACTATTACTGGCACCCCTGCATTTAATACTCTGTACAACCTCCCTTTGCCAGTAAAACAGCACTGAGTCTCCTGTAACATTTTATAAGCTTGGAGATACAGAGCAGGGCATCTGAGACCATTCCTCTTTACACAATCTCTCCAGATCACCCAGGGTCCTCGGCTTTCTCTCATGCTCTCTCCTCTTCAGCTCACCCCACAGGTTTTCAGCGGGGTTCAGGTCAGGGGACTGAGATGGCCAGGGCAGAAGCTTGATTCTGTGGGTCAGCGAACTATTTTTGTGTTGATTTGGACGCATGCTTCAGATCATTGTCCTACTGGGAGATCCAATGACGACCCAGTTTTAGTTTCCTGACAGAAGCAGACAGATTGTGATTTAAAATGTCCTGGTATTTCATGAAGTCCATGTCATGTACCCTAACAAGGTTTCCAGGGCCTTTGGGGGAAAAACAGCCCCAAAACATCATAGACCCTCCACCGTATTTTATACTTGGGATCGGGTTCTTTTCATTACAGCCATGAACAGCTTTATACACCAAACCCACCTTGAATGTTTATTGCCAAAAAGTTCCATTTTTGTTCCATCAGACCATAGAACACAGTTGCAGTCAAAGTTATAGTAGTGTTTCACAAACTCCAGGTGCTTACATTTGTGAGAAAAATCCGACTTTTATTTGCCTCACAGCAAGAAGATCCGGGTTCGAGCCCCGTGGCCGGCAAGGGCCTTTCTGTGCGGGGTTTGCATGTTCTCCCCGTGTCCGCATGGGTTTCCTCTGGGTGCTCTGGTTTCCCCCACAGTCCAAAGACATGCAGGTTAGGTTAACTGGCGACTCTAAATTGACCGTGAGTGTGAATGGTTGTCTGTGTCTATGTGTCAGCCCTGTGATGACCTGGCGACTTGTCCAGGGTGTACCCCGCCTTTCGCCCGTAGTCAGCTGGGATAGGCTCCAGCTTGCCTGCGACCCTGTAGAACAGGATAAAGCGGCTAGAGATAAGGAGATGAGATGAGATTTTCAGGGGCGGCACGGTGGTGTAGTAGTTAGCGCTGTCGCCTCACAGCAAGAAGGTCTGGGTTCAAGCCCCGGGGCCGGCGAGGGCCTTTCTGTGCGGAGTTTGCATGTTCTCCCCGTGTCCGCGTGGGTTTCCTCCGGGTGCTCCGGTTTCCCCCACAGTCCAAAGACATGCAGGTTAGGTTAACTGGTGACTCTAAATTGACCGTAGGTGTGAATGTGAGTGTGAATGGTTGTCTGTGTCTATGTGGCAGCCCTGCGATGACCTGGCGACTTGTCCAGGGTGTACCCCGCCTTTCGCCCGTAGTCAGCTGGGATAGGCTCCAGCTTGCCTGCGACCCTGTAGAACAGGATAAAGTGGCTAGAGATAATGAGATGAGATGAGATGAGATTTTCAACAAAAACACATGTGCCACTATTATTGGCACCCCTGCATTTAATACTCTGTCCAAATCAACACAATGACAGAAAAGGCTTTATCATACATTCCAAATAATCTGTTGGCATGGAGGTGGAGTCTGATGGTGGTTTTGGAGATTTGGAAACCCCAAGATTTTACTTTTTCTTGTAATTCACCAACAGTGATCCTTGTGGATTTTTTGCCTCCATTTCCATCCTCCTCACCATACGTGAGGTCAAAATAAACTTGGGTGTGTCTTCCAGGCAAGTTTGTAACAGTTCCAGCTGATGTCCACTTTTTATTATTTCCCTAATAGTAGAAATGGACATTTTCAGAGGAGTAGCTATTTTTATAACCATTCCCTGACTTATGAATGTCAACACACTTCTCCCTCATTTGGTTTGTGTTCTCTGATCTTTCCCATGTTGATGGATGACTAAGGGAATTTAGCCTCCGTGTCACCTCAAATTTGTTCCCCAGTTAATCAGGAATTACAGCTTGAAAATTCCTACACACTCCAATCAGCTCAAAATGTACAATTTAAATGGGAAACATGCTTCAGTTACATTGTGTTTAATTTCCCAGGGTGCCAATAATAGTGTCATGTGTTTCTGGTGAAAATCATTTCTTGATGGGGGATTTGTTTTTCTCTGAATAAATTCATTTCAATTAAAGGTTGGATTTTTCTCACTTTCAGTGGGAGATAAAGCTATTTCATCAAAAGGTGGATTTTTTTTTTCTAATTAGGACGGGGTGGGACGGGGCAATAATCGTAAAGGGGACTGTATGTTTCCATTTCATGTCCCTACCTTATTCCATCTATCTATGCTGCTTGTAAAAGGGCCAGCTGTGTACTGCTTCTATTGTACGTGTGTGTCCATCAATCTGTCGGTCCACAATGTCTGCTATTGTACTTCTTTCTTCACCACACACATACACACCATTAAGCAAGGACGTTATAAAATGAATTTAATTAATATGAAAGTAATGCCAGTTATACAATCCTCCTACTGCTATTATCAGTACATGAGTGTATGCTCAGTTTGCTGTCATCAAACAGCCATACTTAGTTCTAGAGAATGATTAGTGCGCACACGCATATGACATCATCATAATGTCAACATTTTCCACCAGATGAGTAATGGTTACTGAGACACAGCTCTTTC
Source organism: Neoarius graeffei (assembly GCF_027579695.1). Classification (NCBI taxonomy): domain Eukaryota; kingdom Metazoa; phylum Chordata; class Actinopteri; order Siluriformes; family Ariidae; genus Neoarius; species Neoarius graeffei. The sequence continues at coordinate 71,583,343 of NC_083569.1, read as the reverse complement.
TCTGAATCCATACTAGAAAATGCAAAGCTTATAATATGAGCATTCTGACTTTTTGTAATCGGACAGCCTGGGTTCTCTGGGCTCCGGTTTAAAGGAACACTCCAGCATGTTTTCATCTCAACCTGTAGCAACTGCACGTGTTATTACCATAACAAATAAACATACAGTTAGGTCCATAAATATTTGGACAGAGACAACATTTTTATAATTTTGGTTCTGTACATTACCACAATGAATTTTGAACAAAACAATTCAAATGCAGTTGAAGTTCGGACTTTCAGCTTTAATTCAATGGGTTGAACAAAATGATTGCATAAAAATGTGAGGAACTAAAGCATTTTTTTAAACACAATCCCTTCATTTCAGGGGCTCAAAAGTAATTGGACAAATTAAATAATTGTAAATAAAATGTTCATTTCTAATATTTGGTTGAAAACCCTTTGTTGGCAATGACTGCCTGAAGTCTTGAACTCATGGATATCACCAGACGCTGTTTTTCCTCCTTTTTACTGCTCTGCCAGGCCTTTACTACAGCGGTTTTCAGTTGCTGTTTGTTTGTGGGCCTTTCTGTCTGAAGTTTAGTCTTTAACAAGTGAAATGCATGCTCAATTGGGTTGAGATCAGGTGACTGACTTGGCCATTCAAGAATATTCCACTTCTTTGCTTTAATAAACTCCTGGGTTGCTTTGGCTTTATGTTTTGGGTCATTGTCCATCTGTATTATGAAATGCCGACCAATAGGTTTGGCTGGATTTGAGCACACAGTATGTCTCTGAATACCTCAGAATTCATCCGGCTGCTTCTGTCCTGTGTCACATCATCAATAAACACTAGTGACCCAGTGCCACTGGCAGCCATGCATGCCCAAGCCATCACACTGTCTCCACTGTGTTTTACAGATGATGTGGTATGCTTTGGATCATGAGCTGTACCACACCTTCGCCATACTTTTTTCTTTCCATCATTCTGGTAGAGGTTGATCTTGGTTTCATCTGTCCAAAGAAAGTTCTTTCAGAACTGTGCTGGCTTTTTTAGATGTTTTTTTAGCAAAGTACAATCTAGCCTTTTTATTCTTGAGGCTTATGAGTGGCTCGCACCGTGCAGTGAACCCTCTGTATTTACTTTCATGCAGTCTTCTCTTTATGGTAGATTTGGATATTGATACGCCTACTTCCTGGAGAGTGTTGTTCACTTGGTTGGCTGTTGTGAAGGGGTTTCTCTTCACCATGGAAATTATTCTGCGATCATCCACCACTGTTGTCTTCTGTGGGCGTCCAGGTCTTTTTGCGTTGATGAGTTCACCAGTTCTTTCTTTCTTTCTTTCTTTCTTTCTTTCTTTCTTTCTTTCTTTCTTTCTCAGGATGTACCAAACTGTAGATTCTGCCACTCCTAATACTGTACCAATTTCTCGGATGAGTTTTTTCTGTTTTCGCAGCTTAAGGATGGCTTGTTTCACCTGCATGGAGAGCTCCTTTGACTGCATGTTTTCTTCACAGCAAAATCTTCCAAATGCAAGCACCACACCTCAAATCAACTCCAGGCCTTTTATCTGCTTAATTGTGAATGACATAATGAAGGAATTGCCCACACCTGCCCATGAAATAGCCTTTGAGTCAATTGTCCAATTACTTTTGGTCCCTTTAAAAACAGGGTGGCACATGTTAAGGAGCTGAAACTCCTAAACCCTTCATCCAGTTTTAATGTGGATACCCTCAAATGAAAGCTGAAAGTCTGGACTTTATGCCCATGTCCATTATATAACTATAACTTGAATATGGTTCAGTAAACAGGTAAAAAAACAAAATTTGTGTCAGTGTCCAAATATATATGGACCTAACTGTATTTCCCTGAAGTGAGAAAATAACAGAAACCCTGTCCCCCCCCAAAAAAAACCTCACTTCTTAGATGATGGACATCTAAGGACTATTTCTAGGGCATTGATAAATGTTTGTATGATTTTTCTAAAATGCTCACATGAATTATTTTGCTTATACACCAAAAGCATTGAGAATGGAGAAGTAAGTAACTTTTTAATGTTTCTTCCGAGTTTTGAAACTAAGACTTTCGCCCTATCTGGATGGGATTACATTTACATGGAGTCCTGGGGTAAGTTCCCATTTTACAGGTGCTACTCTGATTTTATTTCTGTCCAGATCAGTCATGTCGGTATTTTTCCTCCATCCTCCTCTGAGAAAACTACAGGCCAAATTACCAACATTTATCCATCAAACAGTGAACAGCAGTAGTCCGATAATGTTAGTGCCCACAGACGTGTATGATTTTCTCTGCAGCTATCACCTCACTTTGAGGAAAAAAGCAAGATGTTTGACTGCTGCTGCTTGCCATGTTTAGTTTCCTTTACCTACCTGGGAAAGCATTTTCAAGAGGAAAGAGAAAATAAAATCATTTTAAAAAATTTAAAAAAAAAAAACCCACCCCAAGCTACCCTGTGCTGATTAAAGGAACAGTCCACCGTACTTCCATAATGAAATATGCTCTTATCTGAATTGAGACGAGCTGCTCTGTACCTCTCCGAGCTTTGCGCGACCTCCCAGTCAGTCAGACGCAGTCAGACGCGCTGTCACTCCTGTTAGCAATGTAGCTAGGCTCAGTATGGCCAATGGTATTTTTTGGGGCTGTAGTTAGATGCGACCAAACTCTTCCGTGTTTTTCCTGTTTACATAGGTTTATATGACCAGTGACATGAAACAAGTTCAGTTACACAAATTGAAACGTAGCGATTTTCTATGCTATGAAAAGTCCGCACTATAATGACAGGCGTACTAACACCTTCTCCGCGCTTCGGCAGCGCATTGATACGGAGCTCAGATTTCAATGCGCTGCCGAAGCGCGCAGAAGGTGTTAGTACGCCTGTCATTATAGTGCGGACTTTCCATAGCATAGAAAATCGCTACGTTTCAATTTGTGTAACTGAACTTGTTTCATAGCACTGGTCATATAAACCTATGTAAACAGGAAAAACGCGGAAGAATTTGGTCGCATCTAACTACAGCCCCCAAAAATACCATTGGCCATGCTGAGCCTAGCTACATTGCTAACAGGAGTGACAGCGCGTCTGACTGCGTCTGACTGACTGGGAGGTCGCGCAAAGCTCGGAGAGGTACGGAGCAGCTCGTCTCAATTCAGATAAGAGCATATTTCATTATGGAAGTACGGTGGACTGTTCCTTTAAAGGAGTTAGTAATCATTATAATACTGGTTACAGGTGTAAAAAATGACAAGAATTACCAAATTAAAGTAATGAGCCATTTCAACCGTGCCATAAAAACGTACTTTGGAAATGAAATCAATCGTAGTATTAAAATGCAATGACCCACTGAAAGATCTTTTCATTACAATTTTAATCCAAGATTGTTTTCTTTGGGCGTCTCTCCATCTGTCCCCTAAAAGCTTGCCAAATGGACCTACACTCTCACCCATTTCCCCTCTCCCATCCATCTATCGTGGACTGACATTTCAGATTGAGGCAGAGACAGACATCAACCCTGTCCCTGAGCGAAGGTCCTTAGAAACATCCTTGTGCTAGATGTTTTTCTGTCCCTCTAAAAGACAGAGAGAGAGAGAGAGAGAGAGAGAGAGAGAGTGTGTGTGTGCGCGTGTGGTGTTAAGTTCTCAGAGCTACACCATCTGCCCCCCCAGCTCACATGACTATATGACTTCCTCCTTCTGTCAATCTAATAAGTTCTGTGCTGTGACAGAGAGAGATAAATATGATTGGAGCGTGTATGTAGAAGGAGGAACAGCGCTTTTTTTTTCTAGCCCCTATTAAAACATGGAGATACTCAGCGGGTGGTGCACTGTAACAAATAGCGCCAAAACTCTCACAGTTTCCAACGAACACACACATGCTTAGTCCGGAGCAGGGGTCCGCGATGGCAGCAGAACAGAGAAATGATGCTGGAGTGCTAAGCCCGAGTGCTGGCCTGCCATGGAAGGAAAGGCAGCCAAAGCCTACTGCACTCTGCTCATTAATCATTTATTCAGTTGCACTCCATTAATCATGAATGAAAAACAAGCAAGAGAGAGAGAGAGAGAGAGAGAGAGAGAGAGAGAATGGGAAGCGTAAACATACTTGGTGTGACAGTAATACACAACATTGGCATTTTAGCTTTTTTCATTCTATTTGTTTTCTGTTGCCATCTTCTAACATCCATATCTACAACCTATAATAAGTAATAATCATCTCTCTCCGATTTTGCCCGACTTCTCAGTACGCTGCTTTTTTCTGCCTTCCCATCATACGGATGCCATCTTCTTCCCTCTCCAAACTGCACCCTACCCCCACACGCCTGCTGCTGCATAAAGCCCCACAGCAAGTCGAGTGTGCTGTATAAATGCTTTCTGATTGACTCCGACTGTGCGGGGACTGTGGGAGCTGATATTAAAAAGACGAAGAGTACAACATTTATGAATAATGCACCCCATACCCAAAACCTGTCATTCACCGAGTCTATGGGGATAATCAACACTTCATAATCAAGCAGTGTGTAAACTGGGTTTAATCAGGATCGTATTGTCCGTCAAGATGCCAGCAATTCAATTCTAGGCACCTTCAAGTTCTACAAGGATGCTCTGGATACGATATAATTTAAGAGCAGAATTAAATGAAAATTACACAGCCATGCTCATCATCAGCACTGGAGAAAATCCTGACTGACGTGCATAAAAATGCAAAAAAGGCACTCTGTTGCTGCACAGGTCACTTAGAAGAAAACTAGTGAATTTGACTGGATTTCTTTCAGATCGAAAATAAAGGACTGTTTCCTGTTCAGCTCAGGCGTTACTCAACACTAATCTAACAAATCGAAGCAACTTGATGGTCGGCATAATTACTGCAAACAACCTATATAACAAACAGTGACTCGTGCCTCTGTAATATGTAACATCTCTCACCACGGGTCACTGAGAAGCACCCGCTGCTCCTAATTGCTAACAATTCAATTTAACTTCCTGATTTAATCAGCACTACCCCACACACACACCTCCTGTTTAATGGAAAGGTGATCAGTCACTGGCTGTCATTTTACTCACAACCCTGGAAGATAAACGATGCATAAACTCTAGAGGCCTACATGAAAGGATATTATCCCTTTTTCTGGGAAACAGGACACTGGATGCAGCAACCCTAATGTATTCCACACAATAGGCTTGTGGTTACCGTGGAAACGAGGGATGCTGCTGACTAAGGCTGAATGAAAGAAACATGAGGGGAGGAAGAAATAATGGAAAAGCGGAACAAGGGGTACGAGAGAAGAAAAACCAGATCAAAGACTGGCAAAGGAACAGAAAAACAAATCTGATGTTTCATGTGGGCAGAGCACTCAGACATGCACTATTCCTTGATAAAAGTATCGTGAGGCTTTTGTAGAAGATTCATATTTCTCTCCAGCAGGCGACAGAATGAAAGGATTTTGACGATTCTTAAGCGACAGACTTCAGAGGTGTTCGACTGAACTCCAATTACAGCATATCCACCGCTGAGGCATTTCAACCGTTCTGAAAAAGAGAGGTGCAGATATTCGTTTTTAACCCTTAAAAACCTGACACTACCAGTGAGGAGTGAAGATAAATGCACTGTTATACAGGCATGCAAATGCCAATCCATCCACGAGTACCTATGAAATGTGTCATTAACCTGAGCTGCCTTTCTGATGATCATAAATAACTCTTAACAGGTGAGTGTTAAGAAGGAATGCCTCTCTCTGCGCACACACAGAGATGAACAGACTGAAGGATGTGTGCATGCGCATGTCAAACAGAACCCAATCATCCAAGGCAGAGACCATGGCAGGACTGTCAAGATGGGTAGTGGGTGTGTGATGGCTGCTGCTCCAACTCATCCTCGCACTGTCTGCTGCCATCACACACTTTTCCATCTTGCTGTCAGCATAACACTCCTCACAACACTTCAACTTTTTACAGAAACTAAAAGTTTGAATCACATTTGAGATTCTTCCATCTTTCGTTCTGTTGAAGGAAGGCTGCATGGTAATATTTTTAACTGTGAGCACAAGTTTTGTCTTTCACAGTTCATTAAATATAATGGACAGTTCTACTAGTGAGATTAGCCAGTTTGGTTAGATAGATATTTTTATTGTCCCTGCTGCATTAAATCATAAGCTATCAGCTCAATCTCAGCACTCTGGTCATCTCTGCTTCTCGAACATGTTAAAACTGCTAATACAGTTGTGCTCATAAGTGCTGTGGCTGTTTCAAAACTCCTGGAAGACTTTTTTTTTTTTTCCTGGCAACTCGATCACTGCAAAAAATTGAAAACTGAATTTGAGGAGAAAATTCCTTAAGACGAGTGAAATGATCTTGCTGCATGGACAGATATTTTTACTTGATAAGACATCTTAGAATAAGTTGGTTGCAATCTAGAACTAGGTTTCATAATCTCAGAATTGGTGTCTTGTATTCTTCTAAACAGGAAATGCGAGATCGTTTCAACCATTTTCAAGACATTTTCACTTGCTAAGATATTATTTTTTGCAGTGTAGCCCTTTTTTGTTCAAGTACCTCCTTACTGCTCATCGTGAAACAGCCACAACACTTCTTTTTTTTTTTTAAAGCAGTGAAGCCTGTATTTGAGCTGAAGTTGCTTTTCTTTGCATCCCAACTAATGATCTTGGCGGTTGTGGCTGCAATCTTTGTAGAGCTACCTGATGGTGGCTTGAACCCCTCATTTTCCACTTCCTTATCAGAAAACACTACTTTTATTTATTTATTTATTTATTTGTGTGTGTTTGTGTAGTTTGATGCTTGAGTGTTTTTGTCCGCCGGTTGTGGTGTAGCCCCAGACCCAGTTTTGGGCGTCGGTTCCCTCCAGGCCTTGGTTCACTGTGGGTGATTCCTGTGTTCCTAGCTATGGACTGCAGTGAGCTCGTTGCTCATTTTAACATTCTGGTTGTCCAGCGCTCTGTGCAGCAGTCTTTTAGTGCTTGGCGTGATGTTCCGAGCGATGTTGCTCGGTAGTGTCGTGGCGGCTGTGTAGGCAGTTTGGGACATACCAGCGCTCTGCATGGCGGTGCGTCTGTGCTCGCTTTGTGGATCCATGGCGTGGTGTTCCGAGTGACGTTGCCCGGCGGCATCGCGGCGGCTGTGCTGGCAGTGTGGGACTTGTTTTCGTGCGCCTTTTGGTGGGACTGTGGCTGCTGCACCATTGGAATGACATCCTGACCCCTATTTGGTGGACTTTTTGTTTTTTTTCCTCCTGTAATTGTAAAACGACCTTGGGTTTTGAGAAAGGTGCTATATAAATTAAACTTATTATTACTATTATTATTATTACTACTACTGACTGACATTTTCAAATGCTTAGATTTTTAAAATATCCTTTTCCTGATTTATACAATTCAACAACTTTTTCCCCTCACAGGTCTTTCGACAGTTCTTTTGCATCATGGGCAGCACGGTGGTGTAGTGGTCATCACAGTCGCCTCACAGCAAGAAGGTTCTGGGCTCGAACCTCATAGCCAACAGGGGCCTTTCTGTGTGGTGTTTGCATGTTCTGTCGATGTCTGTGTGGGTTTCCCCCACAGTTCAAAGACATGCATATATTAGGTAAAATACCTAGCCACTGGGGTTGCACAAGACAGTGCATACTTAGTGCTGGTCCCAAGCCCAGACAAAAGGCCCAGTCTGAGATTAGCATGAGCTAAACTGATTTATTAACCTTCTGAAAATAAAATAAAGTCATATTTCCTCATGGCAAAGTCAAAGTCAGAGTAGCCCTGGATGAAATGTGCAGGGGGTCTCTCTACAGACAAGAAACTCATTGACTATTTACACACATACATTAATTACTATCAAACAAGTCACAGGTATGGAAACTTACCCTTAACCATTTAAACCTGTGCGTGCGCGTGTTAGTTATCAGGCCAAACGTTCAAGGGTATGTAAACTTTTGATCAGGGCCGTCTGGGTGATTTGAGCAATTCCAGCGTTATGGACGTGACACTTGAACTCAAAATGGCAACAAATGACCCAGTGCATGTTTTATTGTCTCCCAGTATTTAAACAGGTGTTGCATATTTTAAGGCTGTACCATACTGGAGAAGTGATAGAACAAGAACAATTCCCATAGTACATCTAGGGCATGCCAGAAAATGCCAATAAAAGATGCGTTATGGATGTGACAGAAAAAGTATCACTTTTCTTGGGTGACTGTACATTTTTATCAAACTCTGTGAAATTGTAAACCTAATGTCGAAATGGAGATATCCATTTGATAGAGGGGTCCAAGGTGAATATTAAAAAATCTTTGTTTAAAATATTTTGTATTTCATGCAGAGTTTCAGAAGGAAAAGTCAGCGTTATGGATGTGACGAAATTCCGTTATGGATGTGACGCGTCTGAAATAGACATGGCATATGTTTAGAAAATCAGCAATTTAACCACCATAACCCTTTGAAAAACTCTCTAAATATCAGCTAAAACTATCAAAGTTCTTAAATAATATTTAGGATGGCTATTGTTTTGCTGTTTTGTGGATTTTAGTATACATTTCTGTGGCTTGTGGCAATAATATAGAATTGTACATGATCAAAGTTGATTTTAGCTTGGGTTTTACATTATAAGAAAGAAAGACTGACAGTGACATATTAGGTTGGTTACAAATTGGTTCAACTTATTCACATCTGTAAAATACAGGCCTAGGTGATATCTCTGGGAGTGGTTTTGATGTATTACATGTTGCTTTATTTTTGCATGGTGAGGTTGACATTTACATGGAATTGCCCATTTCAGCCATCATTATACGGTAATTTAAAAAGGGCATAAAAGAAAAAGTTTTCTGCATGATTAGACAGTTTCCAAAAAAATAGTGAATATTTTGCAAATATTCTGTTGTTATTGTATGTAAACTTATGAGCACAACAGTAAATGCATTTTACTGTGTGGGCAAAATTCACTTAAAGTGCATATCCTGGACCAATTTAGTTTTTTTTTTTTTATCTGAAAGTATGTCCCTTTACACACTCATTCAGAAGGGTAATTTTGCACAAGGCCATCTGTCTACAGCAGAAAAAAATAAAATAAAACGCATCTGGAAAAATCCCAAGGGAGTCTGGAGCCAGATTCGTGACGTCACCTGCGGAAGCGCCAGCAGGCTGCGCGAGCTTTGCGCGGTTTCAGTGCACAGCCTGTGTAGACCAAGCGCTCCCATTTCTCTCTCATTGTCCGGTCTTTTGGGAAATGATGAGTACTAATCCCATCAAGATTGGTGTTGCTACACCCTCCTACGATACATCTGTTAACCATTTTAATAATTACGCGATAACTTTGAAGAAATTTGCAGAAAACCACCAGGTCGTTTTCTCATAAACAAACCAGCGCTGACGTAGGATTCAGAGGGAGGCGTCCCGCACGCGACGTCACGAAAATCAATGTTTCTCGGGAAATCCAAATGCCAAGTTTTTTCAGAGGCGGACCAATTCACCTCAAATGGCTTGATTTCAACTGAATTCTTCTGGTATTGCGCAAGATAAAAAAATTGCACAAAATGCAAAATGTGACAGATATTTGACCAAAGTTTAATATAAAATAGGAGAATTGCACTGATCTTGCTCCTGAATTTACCCAAGATGTCCCCTTTAATGTTTGCTAGACCTACAGTAGAAACATCTGCATACTTGTTTTCAATTTAACGTGCTTACATTAACCATTTAAAAGATGCATTTAATTAAAACGTGACTAAAGAGCAGTATTCAGAGATTTATAACAAAGCGTACAGTAGTCTTTGTTCACACTGCATGTTTTCCGTTTTGTCTAAAATGATCGATTACCTATCAGCTGTTATCATGCAACTCCGTGTTTATCGCTCCAATCCCACCCTAACATATGGGCATAATGTGAGAAGAAAATGGTCTTTACTTAACCTTTTCAGCCTACCCTGTACAGACTCTATGCTTCCTTGTTTCTGTGATAACCTGTACTGACAGCAGGTCTAGTAGGGAGGCTATAAAAATAACAAACTACTTACAAGGAAACCAATCACTCTCTGATCCAGCCGGTCAGTCTACGATCACAGGGTGTGGCGGCGGCTACAAATTAACCTCTGTGTGTGTAAGTAAATATATCTGTTGGGGTCAGGGTGCAAGAAGCAAGAAAAGACAGGACTCCGAGGTCGATCACCTAGTAAAACCACACATGGGGCAGGAATGCAAGAGGTGTTCCCTTTCTTTCTCTTTGTTCTTGCTGTTCTTTTGATTTGCATTGTTTTATTTATACTGTGGTTTTCACTCATCTGGATAAACATAGCTTATAGTACACACTGTATATATCTAAACCTAGTCCAATAGTCTTGCTTAAGCTTGCCAGAGTAGGCCTCAAATTTAAAGACGACAGTAAACAAGTAAACATTTAGGTAAGTTTGGATAGAAAACAATGCAGTAATAAAACAGCAGGGCCTGTTTGGCTAGCTGCTCAAGATTCCAACAAGGCTCATCCACATGATTAAATGACAGTTTAACCCTTTAAATGAATGAGCAGATTTCAATAACTCCGTCTCAACCAATTACACCCATAAACATCCAGACCAAGACTGACTAATGCAAAAAGACAGAATATGATATCCCCACTAGTTGTGTTTGATAACCGACACCCACATCACAAATACAGTGGTGCTTGAAAGTTTGTGAACCCTTTAGAATTTTCTATATTTCTGCATAAATATGACCTGAAACATCATCAGATTTTCACACAAATCCTAAAAGTAGATAAAGAGAACCCAGTTAAACAAATGAGACAAAAAATATTATACTTGGTCATTTATTTATTGAGGAAAATGATCCAATATTACAGATCTGTGAGGGGCAAAAGTATGTGAACCTTTGCTTTCAGTATCTGGTGTGACCCCCTTGTGCAGCAATAACTGCAACTAAACGTTTGCGGTAACAGTTGATCAGTCCTGCACATCGGCTTGGAGGAATTTTAGCCCGTTCCTCCGTACAGAACAGCTTCAACTCTGGGATGTTGGCGGGTTTCCTCACATGAACTGCTCACTTCAGGTCCTTCCACAGCATTTCGATTGGATTAAGGTCAGGACTTTGACTTGGCCATTCCAAAACATTAACTTTATTCTTCTTTAACCATTCTTTGATAGAACCACTTGTGTGCTTAGGGTCGTTGTCTTGCTGCATGACGCACCTTCTCTTGAGATTCAGTTCATGGACAGATGTCCTGACATTTTCCTTTAGAATTCTCTGGTATAATTCAGAATTCATTGTTCCATCAATGATGGCAAGCCGTCCTGACCCAGATGCAGCAAAACAGCCCCAAACCATGATACTACCGCCACCATGTTTCACAGATGGGATAAGGTTCTTATGCTGGAATGCAGTGTTTTCCTTTCTCCAAACATAACGTTTCTCATTTAAACCAAAGAGTTCTATTTTGGTCTCATCCGTCCACAAAACATTTTTCCAATAGCCTTCTGGCTTGTCCACGTGATCTTTAGCAAACTGCAGACGAGCAGCAATGTTCTTTTTGGAGAGCAGTGGCTTTCTCCTTGCAACCCTGCCATACACACCACTGTTGTTCAGTGTTCTCCTGATGGTGGACTCATGAACATTAACACTAGCCAATGTGAGAGAGGCCTTCAGTTGCTTAGAAGTTACCCTGGGGTCCTTTATGACCTTGCCGACTATTACACACCTTGCTCTTGGAGTGATCTTTGTTGGTCGACCACTCCTGGGGACGGTAACACTGGTCTTGAATTTATTCCATTTGTATACAATCTGTCTGACTGTGGATTGATGGAGTCCAAACTCTTTAGAGATGGTTTTGTAACCTTTTCCAGCCTGATGAGCAGCAACAACGCTTTTTCTGAGGTCCTCAGAAATCTCCTTTGTTCATGCCATAATACACTTCCACAAACATGTGTTGTGAAGATCAGACTTTGATAGATCCCTGTTCTTTAAATAAAACAGGGTGCCCACTCACACCTGATTGTCATCCCATTGATTGAAAACACCCGACTCTAATTTCACCTTCAAATCAACTGCTAATCCTAGAGGTTCACATACTTTTGCCACTCACAGATGTGTAATATTGGATCATTTTCCTCAATAAATAAATGACCAAGTATAATATTTTTGTCTCATTTGTTTAACTGGGTTCTCTTTATCTACTTTTAGGACTTGTGTGAAAATCTGATGATGTTTTAGGTCATATTTATGCAGAAATATAGAAAATTCTAAAGGGTTCACAAACTTTCAAGCACCACTGTAGCTGACTTTGCTTCAGACAGTTTCTGCTTGTCTGCAAAACCGCTGGAACAATTTAACTTGCTTACTGCATGATATGAAGCCCTGCATTTCATATGCTGAATGTTTGGCATTCTACATTTTTTTTAAGCAGCAGAGTGACATTGTAAAAGGCCACATTTGGTCTGCAAGCCTTCTGATGAATAGGCCTGAGCGATGGCATCTGTGTACACACACGCACACACACACGAGGAGAAGAAACGCTTGATGGCACATCTGATGGATTTATAAGTACAGCAAAGTGACAGTGGTTAAACAGGGGCTTCAGCTTGCCAACATGGCACACAAGTGGCACACACTAGACAATGCAGTTGTGTCAACAACACAAACTGGACAATAATATCCATCTCATTAGGGAGCTCCGTATCTCCGTCATGCAGATGAGGGTGTTTCCTGCAGGCATTAACCCTTTATTCCTCTTGAATTAACCTGGATTTGCTCTTTACATTTATGGACCACCTCTAGCCCTATTGTGCCTTGATTTCCTTTTGACAACACACACACACACACACACACACACACACACACACACACACACACCTCTTAACAGTCTTGAGGAATTGATATACATCCATCCTGCTGTGTTGGAAAGCAAGACACAATAGGGCTAGAGGTAGTCCATAAACCTAAAGAGTAACTCCAAAAATAACAAAATGTACAACATAGGTGATCTTCCTTTGCTTTTTTTGTCTGCTATAGGTACTGTGGCTACTGTACACACACACACACGCACACACACACGCACACGAGCACATTCCTTAGCAGCTGGCTTGTCATCAATCATTAGGAGCACAATAGAGTGCAGCACGACCGAGATATACATCTCTTTCTCGTATCCATTTCACGTACTTCAGGTGTGTGAGATATATGTAGTACTCCATTCCTGAATTTGGATTCAATTCCTGATTCTTTAGTTTTAACTTAAGACTTTTGCTTAATTTCTGACCATCTAAATATTTCAACACGCAAAGAAGCAACCAGCCATAAATTTTCATTATAAGATTATATTATTAAACTACGACACTACAGCCTACTCCTTAAGGTCATGACTGGAATCTATTCCAGGACAAGACTTTTGGTTTACCAGCATAAGGAATTGAAGCCATTTGGCTTCGATGCAAGATGATGGGATGATCTGCGAGTGCACTAGGGCATGGATGCTCGCATAAGCATCTGCTTCATACTTGCATACTTGAAAGTACAGTGTGTGAACTTGCAGGCTGATTAATTCCCCACCATAGTGATAACTACAGCTGGTATAAATCATCGCACTTTATATTCCCATATGCCACATCATCATGATTGTAATTTGCTGGAAATTAATCCATGATACAATAATTTGGTGATATCATATGAGTCACAGAGATGGAAAAGAAAATGGAGGAGATCCTCACTTGTGCTATTAATTTACAGCTGTTTAGATGCAAGGGGAGACATTTTACGATGAATATGGCACTAACACCGTAGGGTTAGCGAGACTTTAGAAAGTATTATTCATCAGTTTCTGTCAGAACCTATTATGTACAAGCTTTTTAACAGACTGCAGTTTAAAAAAAACGGCAGAGTAAATCCTCAGTTTCCAGAGCTTATAGAAGACAGAACATAGTAGAAAATGTTATTGTTTGCACTGCACAAGAGATGGATTTGGGGCAACATTTTCTTTGACAAAACCCATGAAAAAGTCGTAATAATTTTTTAAAAATATATATAAAACACTTTGTTTACAACATAATTCCATGTGCGTTCCATAATGCATGCATGCATACATACCAGATCACTTCCCTAGTCCAGCTTTCACACCCAACCAAATAAGATGTCTCATTGAAAATGGGCTTTGCTCGAGTTAAAGTGCATGTGTGAATATACACCTTTAGACACAACTTGGACTGCATGGAAAGCTGCTGACGTGAAGCCCAATTTGTGGGTACGTCTGTGTAACAGTCATCTGAACTGGAAGAAAACTGAACTGGACATATACAGTATTTGGTCTTTCAGAAGCAGCTCAGGACACCAGCAGTTTGGTTGCACTGCCATTTTAACTAGATAGAACTCGACGCCAACGGCGTCGATGGGGATGCCTCCGCCTGGTAGACTACATGCCTTATTAAATTGTGATTTGGGGATGGACATTTGACCTCACAGTAATCATGACCTGGTGAAATTACTTGTATTAGCCTTGGAGATATTGTGTTCACAAGGTTTTTGGACAGACATTCGACCTCACAGTGACCTTGACCTTAGACCTTTTGATCTCAAAATCTAATCAGTTTATCTTTGTCCCCAAATGCACAAATGGTGAAAGTTTGGTGAAATTCCTTTCATCTGCCTTGGAGATATTGTGTTCACAAGGTTTTCGGACAGACATTTGACCTCACAGTGACCTTGACCTTAGATCTTTTGATCTCAAAATCTAATCAGTTCATGTTTGTCCCAAAGCGCACAAATGGTGAAAGTTTGGTGAAATTCCTTTCATTAGCCTTTGAGATATCACGTTCACAAGGTTTCGGGACGGACGCACGCACGCATGGACGCACGCACGGACAGACGGACAACCCGAAAACATAAAAAGGCAAATACCGTCTGACAGGATTCAAGCACTCCCTTGTCAAACAGCCAATTCGCTCCCTCACACACAGATATGCACACAGAGTGATCTTGTTCCCATCCCTAAACCTCTACTGTTATCTGCCACCATCTGTGAGAGGCACATTTCAAACACCATATTAGCATTCCTTCAATCACTACACCTATACACCACATAAAGCTACGCCAATCACTTCTAACTCTGCGCTAGACCCATGTACCCTCAGCTCAGCTCTGGAGACTTCAAAAGCACAGCGTTCTGACACCGTGTGAGCCCCCTTTGTATTTGCTGCTCATAGGGCAGTTAGCATCTCCTCCAGGGAGCCTGGATTAGCAGGCTTTAGACTCAGTGGGAGCAATGGAGAGGGCACGGGTGAAGGCAGAGGGAGGGAGGGAGGGAGGGAGGGAGGGAGGGAGGGAGGGAGTGCAACAGCAGACAAATTAAGGAGTGTGGTGGTGTTTTTTTTTTGGGGGGGGGGGCTCCTTCTGCTCTCCTTCCGATGTGCCTGGATTTCCTTTTCCTCATCTTGACCCTTCCGCTGTTTTCAGGATGCGCTGTGGGTTTGTGGATGTGATAAGCATGAGGGCCATCACTAATCACACTTGCCCTAAATTCTCCTGTGCCCAAGAGGATTACAGAAAGGAGCTCAGCCTACAGCTTTCATCAGTCCCATCAGCCTACAGCTTTCATCTGTCCCTACTCACTGATCAAATAATGTATGCAATGATGGGTAATTAAAAAAAAAAAAGTGTATGTAATGCCTTACCGTAATGCTTTAAAATGAACATATATCATTAGTAACAACCAAAATGTTTAATCAAGCACAAAACTAAACTATTGATAAATCACGGCTTCCGGATCCCAGAAAAAGGCAGCCTTGCCCCAGGGCTAATCTTGCATGACATCACACGTGGAGCCCCAGTTATCTGGGTCATTTTCGGTTCATCTGATTCCGTGCTTGTTTACTCGCCGAAATTGGATATTGTTGGAATCTTACAAAAATAACAACGGGAAAGCACTGTGTTGTGTTTGGATGTTCAAATCTATATAAAACAGGACATTCAGTTCACTAATTTCCGAGAAATGACACTAAAGCGACAGTGGGTGAAGTTTGTGCAAACGAAGCAGGCAGATTTCGTGTCCCCTACTAATAATAAATCTGATTCAACAAGTGTTCATCACCACCAGAACGACCACATGGGAATTACTGGAGCAAAGAAGAAACCCATTTATTTAATAAATGACATTTGATCTGACATTTGGACAATTCGTCAATTCCCCCATCATCGCCCACTTCATATTTTCTTTCAGTAATTACACTGAATAAGTGTGCGTTTTAAATATTTTATTTCTGCATTTATTAAGGTACATGTAAATCTCATCTCATCACATCTCATCTCATCTCATTATCTCTAGCTGCTTTATTTTGCCTATATGTTGTAGTGGCCAGCTTAGAATAAGAATCCACAAACCAATCCGTGTTTCCAGTTCTCTCTGGCTGGTGATGCGCTATCGGCTGTGAGTGAGAACGTCGTAAACCGAGTGAACTGGCAGTTTCTCGTCTTGGGGGCTTGAAAAGTTAACCATTTACTCCAGAATATCCTTGATAATCTTCTGCACGAGGCGGAACGGTGGTGTCGTGGTTAGCGCTGTCACCTCACAGCAAAAAGGTCCGGGTTCGAGCCCCGTGGCCGGCGAGGGCCTTTCTGTGCGGAGTTTGCATGTTCTCCCCGTGTCCGCGTGGGTTTCCTCCGGGTGCTCCGGTTTCCCCCACAGTCCAAAGACATGCAGGTTAGGTTAACTGGTGACTCTAAATTGACCGTAGGTGTGAGTGTGAGTGTGAATGGTTGTCTGTGTCTATGTGTCAGCCCTGTGATGCCCTGGCGACTTGTCCAGGGTGTACCCCGCCTTTCGCCCGTAGTCAGCTGGGATAGACTCCAGCTTGCCTGCAACCCTGTAGAACAGGATAAAGCGGCTACAGATAATGAGATGAGAATCTTCTGCACCTTCATCCAACATGTAAGAATCCCAATCACTATCAGAATTCTCTCCAAAACGCGATTCCATATCAAGACTGGTCTAACCGCTACTGCGCACATGAACGAAATTGATACCTGGATTGTTACATGCACACTTGCAGGATCTTCTGGTTCAGTCTCGGCAGATTCCATGAAAAATCGGCTGATCTTATCGATTTTCCATTAATTTATGGCCTTTTGGATCAGCTATGGTTTGAAAACACATGGTCAATCAACAATGATTATTGCTTTGTACAAGGAAACAGTGTGATTTAGGGACATTAAATTCACTTTAAGGCTACCTCAAATGTTAAATATTGTTCTTACGCTGCAAAAAACAAAACTGAATTTGAGGAGAAAATTCCTTAATACTAGTGAAATTATCTTGCTGCACGGACAGATCATTTTACTTGACAAGACATCTTGGAATAAGTTGGTTACAATCTAGAACTAGCTTTAATAATCAGAGATGGTGTCTTGTATTTTTCAAATAGGAAACGTGAGATCGTTTCAACGATATTCAAGATATTCTAACTTGTTAAGGTATCATTTTTGAAATGTGGAAGAAAACAAGACACCAACTCTGAAGTTATTAAAACTAGTTCTAGATTGTAACCAACTTATTCCAAGATGTCTTGTCAAGTAAAATTATCTGTCCATGCAGCAAGATAATTTCACTAGTATTAAGGAATTGTCTCCTCAAATTCAGTTTTCTGCAGTGTAGTTAGCGATTTATGTTGCATACAAACTGTCTTAATGCAATATTATTGGCTGTTTAAAAAAAAAAAAGACCCATAAGCAGGGAAGGCAGATATTCTCCAAGATGAGTTCTGAAAATCTACTCAAAACACAAAAACCTTTACCCATCTGACTCATCATCTCAATAGCTTTTAAGTAATACACTTCATATAATTCCATCATCCATTTACCCGGGTAGAGAGGGAGCCTATCCCTATTGCAGAACATGTGACATGAGGCAAGAATACACTCATGCACACACATTCACACCTAGGAGTAATTTTGCATAGCCAGTTTACCTACCGAAATGTTTTTGGATGGTGGGAGGAAACCAGAGAACCTGGAGGAAACCTACTTGGACACAAAACTCCACACAAACAGTAACTCGAGCTCAGGTGGGGTTTACATTAGACCGTATCAGCGGATCATCAGATTAACGTTTTTAAAACGATTAGCGTGCACACAGCAACACCAATACACGATTCGCGTGCACACAGCAACGCCAATACACGGATACGCTCGGCTCCGCAGGCATCCTGCGCTCCAAATCACTCCGCCCTGAACAGCGAGTGCCCTCTGGAGGGTGCGCACTCCGGCCCTGCGCAGCTCACAGAGTGCGCAAGTGAAGCGCACGAGCAGTGATTCGGGACTGAGTCGCTGTGTGTGTGATCTCAGTGCATGTCGGGCATGCGCGTCACTTACCACTTGCAAGTGGAAGGATGGCAAGCCTAAAGACAATCATAACTACACAATGGGCAGTATTTGCATCAGTATTTTCATACTTTTATACTCTTTAATGAAAGGTGATACAAGGCGGAAGTCCGCGCCGTTTTTCAGCAGTCGCGTCACATGACCAACGCCAGCGAATCAGGAAGGTGGATGTCACAGTGACGTTGTCCAATGACGACGCCAGCTAGAGCTCAGCACAGCATATCTGCGTATTCTCAATGTTTACGCAGCACCGGACCAGACACGATCTGGATTGAATACGTGGACCCTGGCGGATTCCCGTTTCCCGGCGTTTCCAGGCGTTTTAATGTAAACGGACAGTGCATCCGCGAAGAAAACGAGACAGATACGGTCTAATATAAACTTGGCCTCAGGCTCAAACTCTGGAGCTGTAAGGCAGGAACGCTACTCCATACTCTATTCAGGCTGTTCTAAATTTTTACCTGAGAATTATGTAGCTTGAGTTTCCTAATGACAACGCAGATTATATAAGGATCTATGAAGCTTACAACACACGAGCTAAAAACACACTTGAACGATACATTTACATAAATCAAAACTTGTTTGCATAATACCCATAATGCCTCGGGATGTATACTATAGGGATAAATGTTAACTAGGTCAGTGGCAAGAAAGAGGAATGAAATGTGGGCTCAATTTCAGAAACTTCCTGGCAAGATTTAAACTGCCCCAGTTGTTGCTCTTTAATCTCACAGACAGCACTAGATCTGCTGTACACAAAGCATACATCTGTAAACAACCTTGCATAATCAAACCATCACTTCTTTCCAGTTTAAATTGTGCCAGGCTCAAAACAGATCCCCAGCAGGCCTGATGATCTCCACAACTGACCTGATTCATGACAGCAACCTTAATAAATGAATGTGAATGTGGACAATTTGTCCTGTAATAGAAAATGTTTCATCAACAATAATTTGCTAAGCATGTCCATGCTCGTTTTAAGTTCACCTGTGAAAACTGGCATCGGTATAAACTTCGGCTTTGTTTTTGCCTGCGTCTTTGACACAGATGGTACTCATTTATGTTCTTATAAGCAAGCGAGCACTGCAGGTTTAAAGGGAACTTCAATTTACTGGAACAAAAAAGTGGCAATGGGGCATAAGAGTATTCTTGTAAGACACTCAAGGCGAATGTGTACGTCATCCTCCATTTCATCATTCTTCAGTGTATAGGTTGAAGGGTTAAGGTTAGGGATCAATAAAGTAGGCTGTTACTGGTGAGTCACTGGCTGTCCAAAGTTTTCAGTCATTGCTCCTCTCTGCAGATCAGACATGACAGGCCCTACATTGTTTTGATGAAAAAGTGTTTAAAATGGTGCACTATGATCATGACTGACTTATGCAACTTGACGGCTTTGAGACTGAGAGAATGTCTTTTGCTTTCTGGAAGATATGAAAGTACAGGGGGAGAGCGAGCAAAAGCTTTTCCACATTCTTCTTGTGTTTTATGTTCTCCTTTGGGTAAACATTGTGCAACAGGTAACCAATACATCTTAACAGATGCTGTAATGCTTGTAACAGATGACTGTCAAAAGAAATGACTGAAATGCTAAATAAAATATCCAAAGTCCAAAATCTATATGCTTATGTTTCGTTATCTGGGCCAAAATGCAGAAACTCTTTGGCTCAAGCTCCTAGCTCTCAGCCTCAAAGACTTGCATCTTGTTTCCTTTGAAACACGCCATCTGTGTGTGTGAAGAAAATGAGCTTTGAGCAAGTGTCAAAAGGTTTTGCTGGGGTGGGACCCTGACAGCTGGCTTGAGGTTTTTAGCACTGATGAGAAAATACAGTATATGACAGCCATCAGTAACAGTAAACATAACCCACAAACACTTTGACGGTCACACTTATGTTTAGCTAAAGCAGACAACCATATTTAAGCTACAGCAGCATTTTGTCTGAAATAAAAAAGATGTCTGCAAAAAAATTAATTGCATAAAATTGTCACATCCAGACACATTTTAGTTCTCGCACAATACAATAATTGCACAGCAAGTGTGAGCAGTGCACTTGCTTCATGCATCATCTACCTGAAAAATTTTCAACTTATAGATTTTAATTGTGCCCCTGATTGTTCCTATTGCCTTTTTTCCTGCTACAACACACATCTCTATTGTTTAATATTATCGCTTTTGTTTAAAGCACTTTTGTTTCCACCATGTTGATGAATGATAAAGACATTCTACATGTCTGAAATCTAATTTTTTTTTAAAAATGGCAATTTTGTTGACACTTTAAATATACACTATGCAGCCATAAGCTTGTGGACAATTGACCATCACATTCAACTGCATTTGTTGAACATCCCATTGCAGATTTAGTTCCACTTCACTTTGATAAAAACCTCCACTTGAGTTATATCTGTGAAGAATCTCAGTCATCCAGGTACATAGTAATCTGTGGTTGGTTGAAGAAAGCAACTGGACTTGCTTGAAGATTCTTGAAAACGTTTCGCCTCTCATCCTAAAGGCTTCCTCAGTTCTGTCTGATTAATAGGGAGTATCCAGTATTTATCCTCTCATGGATCATCATAGAATCCGAATCAGAATGCTGATGGCTGCATTGTAGGTGGCTGATAAAAGATGTCATAGACATTAGTCAGACAGAACTGAGGAAGCCTTTAGGATGAGAGGCAAAACGTTTTCAAGAATCTTCAAGCAAGTCCAGTTGCTCTCTTCAACCAACCACAGATTACTATGTACCTGGATGACTGAGATTCTTCACAGATATGTTTCTACGCGGGCGGCACGGTGGTGTAGTGGTTAGCACTGTCGCCTCACAGCAAGAAGGTCCTGGGTTCGAGCCCCGGGGCCGGCGAGGGCCTTTCTGTGCGGAGTTTGCATGTTCTCCCCGTGTCCGCGTGGGTTTCCTCTGGGTGCTCCGGTTTCCCCCACAGTCCAAAGACATGCAGGTTAGGTTAACTGGTGACTCTAAATTGACCGTAGGTGTGAATGTGAGTGTGAATGGTTGTCTGTGTCTATGTGTCAGCCCTGTGATGACCTGGCGACTTGTCCAGGGTGTACCCCGCCTTTCGCCCGTAGTCAGCTGGGATAGGCTCCAGCTTGCCTGCGACCCTGTAGAACAGGATAAAGCGGCTAGAGATAATGAGATGAGATAATCTATAATAAAAAATAGGTACCCTATGGGTACATCTGGCTACTGCTTATAAATAAAATCGTTTTCTGATACCATGTCTCATCTCATCTCATTATCTGTAGCCGCTTTATCCTGTTCTACAGGGTCGCAGGCAAGCTGTAGCCTATCCCAGCTGACTACGGGTGAAAGGCAGGGTACACCCTGGACAAGTCGCCAGGCCATCACAGGGCCTGATACCATGTCCATACAGTAAATATAGCATATATATATTTTTTACTCTATGCGGCGGTAGCCGCAAAAATGAACAATTTAAAAATTACAGAAGTAAACTATACCAAGTGTCTGTACTTTATATTATTCTACTCTTACCTCTTACAGTTTTTGAAACTGAAACCTCCGAAACAAGGCATACACACAAGACATACACACGCTGTCGCCATGACCCAAACTCAAATTTCTCAGAAATGGCCCAGTGCTAGAGCTCAGTAGTCTCTTTTCAACAACTTCCCGTAACAACTCCGAAGTTCATCACATCTACATCACACATGGGACCACTGACCAAAAAAGGCGAGGAAAGGGGGACAACCTGGAGTATATTTTAAAATAGGAATGCACTTTCCCTCTGTAATAAGCATAAACATGTCCGGAAGTGATTTTTTTAGTCTAATCCATTTTTTTCGAATGGTGAACCAAATTGTATACACTCAGCCATTTTAATCGGAACACATGTATGCGCATGCACAGTGTGCGATTGTTACTCTCATTCTTACAACATGATGACATAGTGGCTACAGCCTCTATGTGAGGCAGTAGCCACAAAAATTTTTTGTTTGAGAAAATGTAGCTTCTTCAAATGGTTGAGTGTGTGGGGGTTCATTGTGTAAAATGTGTATTTCACCATCATAAATGGTACCAATAACTCTGGAGTTGACCAAGTTTCATAACCGTAACCAATTTTTAATATGCCAGGGGAAATTATGCTCTTTTTTTTCCTTGAACGACATTCTTCCTCTTTCTATTGTGCTCATTATATGACAATGCTGCGATGTGCGTCATAATAGGATACAACATTGGGTCAGAAACTATCCCAAACCATGCATTTCATAATTGCTGGGAAAAAATGATAATGACCAAATGTGGTATGCAATAGCAACTCAGGAAGTGAGAAAATTATTAATAAAAAGATAACACAATGAAAAACTGGGTATTTTGGGTGGGATTTTCTTCTTCAAAAACTTCAAGAATTATGATACTTTCTACTTTAAAAGCGCACATATATATATATAGTGGAGGAAATAATTATTTGATCCCTTGCTGATTTTGTAAGTTTGTCCACTGACAAAGAAATGAACATTCTATCATTTTAATGGTAGGTTTATGTTAACTGTGAGAGACAAAACATCAAAAAGAAAATCCAGAAAATAACTTCATATAAAAGATATAAACTGATTTGCATTTCTTTGAGTGAAATAAGTATTTGAACCCTCTAGCAAACAAGACTTAGTATTTGGTGGCAAAACCCTTGTTGGCAAGCACAGCGGTCAGACGTTTCTTGTAGTTGATGACCAGGTTTACGCACATGTCCGGAGGAATTTTGGTCCACTCCTCTTTGCAGATCATCTCTAAATCATTAAGGTTTTGAGGCTGTCGCTTCGCAACTCGGAGCTTCAGCTCCCTCCATAGGTTTTCTATGGGATTAAGGTCCAGAGACTGGCTAGGCCACTCCATGACCTTAATGTGCTTCTTCTTGAGCCACTCCTTTGTTGCCTTGGCTGTATGTTTTGGGTCATTGTTGTGCTAGAAGACCCATCCACAACCCATTTTCAGTGTCCTGGCAGAGGGAAGGAGGTTGTCACTCAGGATTTTACAGTACATGGCCGCGTCCATTCTTCCGTTGATGCAGTGAAGTAGTCCTGTGCCCTTAGCAGAGAAACACCCCCAAAGCATAATGTTTCCACCTCCATGCTTGACAGTGGGGATGGTGTTCTTCGGGTCATAGTCAGCATTTTTCTTCCTCTAAACACGGCGAGTTGAGTTAATGCCAAAGAGCTCGATTTTGGTCTCATCTGACCACAGCACCTTCTCCCAATCACTCTCAGAATCATTCAGGTGTTCATTGGCAAACTTCAGACGGGCCTGCACATGTGCCTTCTTGCGCAGGGGGACCTTGCGGGCACTGCAGGATTTTAATCCATTACAGCGTAATGCGTTACCAATGGTTTTCTTGGTGACTGTGGTCCCAGCTGCCTTAAGATCATTAACAAGCTCCTCCTGTGTAGTTCTAGGCTGATCTCTCACCTTTCTCGTGATCATTGATACCCCACGAGGTGAGATCTTGCGTGGGGCCCCAGACCGAGGTCGACTGATGGTCATCTTGTATTTCTTCCATTTTCGAACTATTGCACCAACAGTTGTCTCCTTCTCACCCAGCTTCTTGCTTATGGTTTTGTAGCCCAGTCCAGCCTTGTGCAGCTCTACAATCTTGTCCCTGACATCCTTAAACAGCTCTTTGGTCTTACCCATGTTGGAGAGGTTGGAGTCTGTCTGATTCTGTGGACAGGTGTCTTTTATACAGGTGTCAATTTAAGACAGCTGTCTTTAATGCAGGTAACGAGTTGATTAGGAGTGTCTAACTGGTCTTTGGGAGCCAGAACTCTTAATGGTTGGTAGGGGATCAAATACTTATTTCACTCAACGAAATGCAAATCAATTTATATATTTTTATAAAATGTGATTTTCTGGATTTTCTTTTTGATATTCTATCTCTCACTGTTAAAATAAACCTACCCTTAAAATTATAGACTGTTCATATCTTTGCCAGTGGGCAAACTTACAAAATCAGCAAGGGATCAAATAATTATTTCCTCCATGTAAATATTATATATATATATATATATATATATATATATATATATATATATATATATATATATATATATACGCATACATCCTGCAAAACAGTCGCCCAGAGAGGAATATGGACATATTTCCATGCAAACTGATGTCATCTGTTTGCTCTGATGATATATAAGACACCACACCCCCATACGGTGGAAGGCATAAGCAGCAACATTTTCTCAACTTATGAGGTCATTAATGGAGGGCGATGTACAATGTACACCTTGTCTGAGTGGTGTCTAGTCATTCTGTCAGTGTAAATTATTTACCTGCGTCTGTTCCACTCACTTCCTCAGAGACGATGACGTTACTGATAAGAACACAACCCCCCCCCGACGCACACCCAAACAGCAGCAGATGGACCTTCTTGTGTGGCAATGATTCATTTTCAGGATCAAGGCCCAATCATATTGTCCCTTCCCCCACCTTTCTTTCCTTCTGTCCTCTCTTACATCTGATGCCTTGTGGCAGTCAGATGGTCTGGTTGTCATATGGATAATAATCGACAGTTATACGTTACATTCAGCCTCTGTGATCTCTCTCTCTCTCTCTCTCTCTCTCCATTGTGTTCCCATTAATGATCCACCCCATGTCCTCCAACCGTGTTTATCAAAGCAGGTATCAGAGATGGTTGGGAAACGTACACTCACACTGACTCATGGCTGACGGCCTTCAGGCTTTTGAGCTCTACAGTATGAATTACACTCTCGGAAAAGCTATCTGCTACTGACAGTGCAGGAAGGATGAAATGGATCGGGGAAAGAGTGAGCAAAATGTGCGCACGCACACACAGGAAGAATCAATGAGGCATGTCAGTCAAAGAGATTATATAGGGTAAATTATAAGTCCATATCCTTAATGGTGTGTACACACAACCTTCCCCAACAAACAGTACACTGATAAACCTGTTTAGCAAGTACTTCTCTCTCAGCTGAGTCTGTAAGAGAGGAAACTGAGATCAATTCTATGCAGGCCTGCCATAACAAGCTGCCATTTGGGGAAATTTTGTCATTTCCATCCGGTCTCTAATGCCCGTAGCTCTTACGAATGCGCCTTATGGATTTATTGAGTATTGACAGGTTGAGCTTTTAGGACCAATTACTGACTCACTGGCTTTTCCTGCACTCCAATATCAACATCAACATGATCAAAAGTGTTTAAAAAATGTATAAAGAAATATAAATTTTAAAAAAATTAAACATTGAGTAAGTGCGTGCAGAGTGATGATCAAGGTCATGCATACAACTTGGTTGTTCACTTACCCATGTTGCCTAGAGTCAAGAAAGGTACATGCAGAGGAGAGAGAACATACAGTGGTGCTTGAAAGTTTGTGAACCCTTTAGAATTTCTTATATTTCTGCATAAATATAAAACATCATCAGATTTTCACACAAGTCCTAAAAGTAGAAAAAGAGAATCCAGTTAAACAAATGAGACAAAAATATTATACTTGGTCATTTATTTATTGAGGAAAATGATCCGATATTACATATCTGTGAGTGGCAAAAGTATGTGAACCTTTGCTTTCAGTATCTGGTGTGACCCCCTTGTGCAGCAATAACTGCAACTAAACGTTTCCGGTAACTGTTGATCAGTCCTGCACACCGGCTTGGAGGAATTTTAGCCCATTCCTCCGTACAGAACAGCTTCAACTCTGGGATGTTGGTGGGTTTCCTTACATGAACTGCTCGCTTCAGATCCTTCTACAACATTTCGATTGGATTAAGGTCAGGACTTTGACTTGGCCATTCCAAAACATTAACTTTATTCTTCTTTAACCATTCTTTGGTAGAATGACTTGTGTGCTTAGGGTCGTTGTCTTGCTGCATGACCCACCTTCTCTTGAGATTCAGTTCATGGACAGATGTCCTGACATTTTCCTTTAGAATTCGCTGGTATAATTCAGAATTCATTGTTCCATCAATGATGGCAAGCCGTCCTGGCCCAGATGCAGCAAAACAGCCCCAAACCATGATACTACCACCACCAGGTTTCACAGATGGGATAAGGTTCTTATGCCGGAATGCAGTGTTTTCCTTTCTCCAAACATAACGCTTCTCATTTAAATCAAAAAGTTCTATTTTGGTCTCATCCGTCCATAAAACATTTTTCCAATAGTCTTCTGGCTTGTCCACGTGATCTTTAGCAAACTGCAGATGAGCAGCAATGTTCTTTTTGGAGAGCAGTGGCTTTCTCTTTGCAACCCTGCCATGCACACCATTATTGTTCAGTGTTCTCCGGATGGTGGACTCATGAACATTAACATTAGCCAATGTGAGAGAGGCCTTCAGTTGCTTAGAAGTTACCCTGGGGTCCTTTCTGACCTCGCCAACTATTACACGCCTTGCTCTTGGAGTAATCTTTGTTGGTCGACCACTCCTGGGGAGGGTTACAATGGTCTTGAATTTCTTCCATTTGTACACAATCTGTCTGTGGATTGATGGAGTCCAAACTCTTTAGAGATGGTTTTGTAACCTTTTCCAGCCTGATGAGCATCAACAACGCTTTTTCTGAGGTCCTCAGAAATCTCCTTTGTTCGTGCCATGATACACTTCCACAAACATGTGTTGTGAAGATCAGACTTTGATAGATCCCTGTTCTTTAAATAAAACAGGGTGCCCACTCACACCTGATTGTCATCCCATTGATTGAAAACACCTGACTCTAATTTCACCTTCAAATTAACTGCTAATCCTAGAGGTTCACATACTTTTGCCACTCACAGATATGTAATATTGGCTCATTTTCCTCAATAAATAAATGACCAAGTATAAAATGTTTGTCTCATTTGTTTAACTGGGTTCTCTTTATCTACTTTTAGGACTTGTGTGAAAATCTGATGATGTTTTAGGTCATATTTATGCAGAAATATAGAAAATTCTGAAGGGTTCACAAACTTTCAAGCACCACTGTATTTGTCAAATGAAACTTCACAAAAATTGTTTTGCTCATTTGCTCATACATAAATCAGTAACCGGGGCGGCACAGTGGTGTAGTGGTTAGAACTGTCGCCTCACAGCAAGACAGTTCTGGGTTCGAGCCCCGGGGCCGGCGAGGGCCTTTCTGTGTGGAGTTTGCATGTTCTCCCCGTGTCTGCGTGGGTTTCCTCCGGGTGCGCCGTTTTCCCCCACAGTCCAAAGACATGCAGGTTAGGTTAACTGGTGACTCTAAATTGACCGTAGGTGTGAATGTGAGTGTGAATGGTTGTCTGTGTCTATGTGTCAGCCCTGTGATGACCTGGCGACTTGTCCAGGGTGTACCCCGCCTCTCGCCTATAGTCAGCTGGGATAGGCTCCAGCTTGCCTGCGACCCTGTAGAACAGGATAAGTGGCAATAGATGATGGATGGATGGATAAATCAGTAACCACAGAGTCATGGATACACAGTTACACATGTGTTCAAATCTTGAGACAACAGATTATCCAACCAAATAACCAGCATGTTTTTGTCAGGTGAGAGGAAACCAGTGGAAAACCATGTGGACACAGAAAGGGCATACAGTGTTCTATGCTGCCAAGGAAAATCCTGCACATTTTGTACTAGGTTTATAGTTTTCAAAAGCACAGACTTTCCTGAACTGATATGTATTTATTTTGCATGCATCTCATCCAGAAGTAAATTTATGGACTGTTTCACAGTCATGGTAGTCTCTCTGAATAACACCAACTAACTCCTGCAACTCTGTCCCATGTGTGCGTTTGTTGGTTTTTATTTACAGAGAAGCTGGAGTTTCTTATTCCTTATTTTACAGGGACACATAAGCCCTACCTACATCAGTAATGTCACAAATATATGTTTGTAAGAGTCAAATGCAGGCTCACTTTTGACAGTGTGGTCATTTAATTCTACTTTTTAAATATTACACTTAGATTTTACTGGTTAACTTCAGAATTGGGGCGGCACGGTGGTGTAGTGGTTAGCGCTGTCGCCTCACAGCAAGAAGGTCCGGGTTCGAGCCCCGTGGCTGGCGAAGGCCCTTCTGTGCGGAGTTTGCATGTTCTCCCCGTGTCCGCGTGGGTTTCCTCCGGGTGCTCCGGTTTCCCCCACAGTCCAAAGACATGCAGGTTAGGTTAACTGGTGACTCTAAATTGACCGTAGGTGTGAATGTGAGTGTGAATGGTTGTCTGTGTCTATGTGTCAGCCCTGTGATGACCTGGCGACTTGTCCAGGGTGTACAGGCCTTTCGCCCGTAGTCAGCTGGGATAGGCTCCAGCTTGCCTGCAACCCTGTAGAACAGGATAAAGCGGCTAGAGATAATGAGATGAGATTAACTTCAGAATTGCATTTGTTAGCACTAACTAGCGTACACTTTCATTCACAATAGAAAGATATTCAAGTGGAAGTTACTTTTTTGGGGGGAAACGAAGTGTCTCTGACAGTATCATTTGTCCATCAAAATGTCTTCCCCAGAAAACACACCATATGATGAGGCTGTAAACGATTTAAGAAAATATTTCTCTTTTGAAGCAGAATATTCTGTTTGCCCAGTAAAAACACAGGACTTGAAACAGATGCGAGACACGTTTGCAACAGAGCTTCACACATGGTTGAAACGTGAGTCTGTCGAAATGTGTCCTCTCTGGAAATCCACAAGGATATTCAGCACTTCAGTTATTACAGTTACCACCATGTACAAAGCATTGCAGCACAGTAGTTGAAAATTTGTACTTAAAAGAAATTATAATAAAAAATAAAAAAATTCCACATACGTTTCATTTCAACAGGTTTTTCACTTTGTGTCCCATAAGAAAGTGGGTCAGTTTTACAGGCACACTATAAGCCATCTTCTCACCACAAGTAACCATGCCCAGTATACGACCTGTAGCTCTGAAATTCTGCGCAGGTCATTTCCATCTCAAACGTTCATTTTTGGCAGCAGAGAAACAAAAATGAGGTTTGATTTTTGGATTATTGTCGACTCGAAAGATATACCCCAACTGTGAAACAGACCATATAGCATAAATCGTGGGTATGTAATTATAAAATGAATTGATTAGACTTATGTCTATCCAATAATTTGATCAAAGCATGACATTTTACTATGTGAGAAAATTACATTTAGCTAGCAGGATTTTACACATCAAAATGTATTTACTATTGAATTTTTAAACTGGCATCTTACCCAGTATGCAAAGTAGTCAATAGATAAGAACACATGTTTAGTCAAACATATTTATGATTTCTTAAAGGTAGACTGCCTTTCAGATTTTTCAAGTCTAGGTCATAAAAAGAATTTTCCCTGACACCCAGTTATTTTTGTTTAGTGGACCGAAAGCTACATCACAGACTTCCAATTTTATTTTTTTTTAAAATAGAAAAATTAATGAATTTAGAGCCACATGTCCCTGAATTCTCTGCTATTTTTCCTGCTTCACCATGACGCAATTCAACATACTACGTCATGCATCACGTAGTGGGCTTTCCCCGTTCGCGCAAGGCATTGTGGGATACAAATTTGAAACAGGAGAGAAAAATGGAGGACGTGAGTGTGCGAATGAAACATGGAAGACTGACTACACTAACAAAGCAAGAGGATGACGTTATGTTGTGAAGGAAAGGAAACACAGGACCAAATTAAAATATCAGCGGTCAGCGAGCACCTCGGTGTGATAAGCTGTTCGTTTAGCGACAGAATGACGTAACTGTCAGTGCACGGTCAAGGTAAACCTGTAGATGGCAGTAATGCAACACTTTGGATACCAGCTGCTGTAAAACCCAAAAGAAGAGGACACAGAATGTCCTGACTTCCCAGACACAGAATGGCCTGATGTTTTATGAGAAATACAGTAATAAAACAGTAATAAACATGTATCACAATGACCAAATTTCGGAGGGAACCAAATTTCACTGATTTTATGAAATCGAAAGGCCGTCTCACTTTAAAGCTGACGTGTCAAAATATGTTAAACAGAACGATATGATTTTGGCCAAAAACAGATTCATCTTCTTTGTGTGTTTAAAGTAATAAGTTCAAATGGAAGATTGAGCTCTAGGTAAAGTTTAGACTAATAACAAGCACTCTTTATTGGGTGGAATGTTCCAGATCAGATCAGGTTTCACACACACACACACACACACACACACACACACACACACACACACACACACACACACACACACACACACTTACCCCTTATGGTGAGGTTTAAGGTTGCATGTTATAAATAACCTAGAGGACAAGCCAGACAGACAAAAGTCATGCACATACAAAAACGCGTAAAAAAAAAAACCCAAACCCTCCAAATAAAAAGCTGTCACATCTGCAGCACATTTGTGGCCTGCGTCTGTGTGTGGTCAAATTGTGTGGTTTATCTTCTCAATTTTCCAGAGACTTTGGGTTCTCCAAGACTGAACAACTACTACACCAATTAATCCATTTCTGCTTCTTTATTTCACCATGTATATTTTCATGTTCGAAGAGTCAAGGACAAAAAGGACTGAGAATCGAGTGATAAACAATGACCGTGAGAGAAGGAGAAATTAAGCTGTATCCTCTTGACCAACAGTAATGGACAATCTCGTGGACAGATGTGCGAATTACTCCAAGATACAGACACTGTGTACGATAAGACATTTTACAACAGAAGGCTATATTTGTGTGTGAAGGAGTATAAACACTACACACTATTTTCCAGAGACTTCATGGATTGTCTCTTCAATAAGATCCAAGAGAGTCACTTCAGCCACTAAAAACACAGAAACATGTCCGTGTGCTTTAGTTTCCAAATGTATGTGATCACTACAGCACATTTTATTTTGTTCCAAACCATAACTAATCTCACGCCTCGGGTGTTATGCAAAATGTTCACTTCCAGCCACAAAAAACCCAATGCCCATCTTTCATAGCTCATTTGTGGATCATAACATACTCACAGAACACGGAGCCCTTGGGCGTGCTTTAGAGCTGTGTAAACAAACAGACGTATGCATATAAAATATGGCTATAAAAGATCTGTGACAATAAGTACTCTCCTGAACCCTACACTTACTCCAATGTAATAATATAACACTTATTTGCAGGATCCTTTCAGCAAATCCCACTAGTATCACTCCATTTACACTATATTTCTCAGCTGCACAACACACTTAGCAGGACACTATTTAGTTTAGAGTGTGACCCCCAACATGTGAATATCATCTATCATTTTACTGGCTTTTTATTTATCTTGGATGTAATTGTTCGATGTTGCACAATACCGTACAATGGACTTTGTCCAAGTCTTACTATATTCTTGCACAAACCAAAATTACTCATTCGCTTGTAAACCTGCTGGAATTGACTAAACAAATACAAGTGGCAGAAACGTACTGTTTATTGTGTGATGACTAAAATCTGCAGTATTTCGTGTATTATATAATCAAGTATCATATTCCACACCAAGTGAGCTTGTGCAATTTTCCTATAAACATCATACTTTTGCATATGCAGGGGAACAGAGCTCACACATGGGCACACATTTAATGATGCAGTGCATAAGCTCTACGTCTAGTGAAAGTGCTGTGCTTGTGTCACACTGCAGCTTACCAGAGAGTCAGGTAGCACCTGACATTTGAAAGTATCTAAAAATGTTACATCCAGCCTAGAATCGATTGATTTGATGCACAAGAGCACACAATCTTGCTTCACATGAACCAGTGCTTGCAAATATGGCACTAAAAGTTTGTTGGTTTAGTCAGCTAGGGTGCTGCATTTTACATGCCTCTGCTGATGCAGTAGGATACCTCCTGAGATAAAGTCACATGCTATAGAGAGCGTGCACGTGACATCACGAGGTCACGTGATATTTATTTATCTGCCATCTTGGACGGCATGGCCGCGCATAGAACTTAGACGCACCCGTTCTAATTATCAAGTGTGTGGGAGTAGATCTTTCGAGAATGGTTATATCTTGTTCAGCATTTGGTTGTACCAATAGACAGGGCCAAAAGGAGGGCCTGTCATTTTATAGATTCCCCGCAGACGAGGAGAGACGCGCAAAATGGGTGTCCGCTGTGAGAAGAGAAAACTGGTACCCCAGTTCTACCAGCCGAATTTGTAGTGAACACTTCATATCAGGTAGGTGTAATCTTCTAATTCAATACTCCTAGTACATCTGTTAAGTTGATCTTCGGATTGAATGATAACTGCATAGTCGGTGATTTGTGATATTTTTTTCAGATAAAAACATACATATTTACAACCCTGTCATTATCTGGAACTGAGTTTAGATTTCGAACATTCTTACGATAAAACGTCCTGCATAGTCTCTTTATGATAAACGTCTTAATGCCACTTACCCGTGAGGTTATCAAGTAGACATTCTTCTTCGGAACCTTCCAGAGGTATAGTTGGGATACCCATCCCGCAACAAAATATTTATAAGCTTCCAGGCTCTTGTAAGCTTTGAGGGCTTTGCCAGTGTAACACGATTCACGATTAACGAGAAAATTGTAAATGTCGTGGTAGGCCAGATCGGGCAAATCGCCGGCACCGCAGCTCCGAATTTCCCTGAACAAGGATTGCAGCAAGTTGTACGGATCTGCGATCCCCAACCTGGAACACTTTTCCACGTAACGCTGCCTCACGTCACCTTCAAGATGCTGAACAAACTTAGACAAGTTATCGCGCGATGTAGATGGGGTATTTTCCGAATTTTCTTGGGGATTACTCTCTGGATCCATTACGCTCGCGCAAGGTAAACAATCCTGAAGCCATCCAATATGGCGGAGTAAACACGGATGGGTCACGTGACTGCACATCCTCTATACACTGTAAAATGCTGGCTGGAAGGCTACACCAAGTCAAATAACCACGCTATGCAACTGCGGTTAGCAGAAAAGCATGTTAACGTTAATTGATGACCTATAACTGCATGATTTTATGCATTGCTTCCAGCTGATTGGCTGAATGAATAATTGCATGAATGAGCAGGTGTACATGCATTTCCATTAAAATGGATGATGAGTATATCATTACGATTGAAGGTTGTTTTTTTTTGGGGGGGGAGGCATCAGCTGTGTCATGGGGTACACTGGATGCGGCATGATGTAAAATGAGTTTACAAGGAGCTCCAAATGACAAATAGCCTACTGTCGTTTAAAAAAAAATTTAAGGGGTTTCAATTTATTTTTTAAAAAATAATCAAGGTTGGTAAAAATCTCCTGTGAACCCATCTACGTCTCAAGCAACCCAATGTGGGGTCGCGATCCCCAAGTTGAGGATCTTTCAGAGACAACCAACCCTTCCATGTGTGTTTGAGGGGGAGTACGGTAGCCATTAAATATGATTTTCCAGAAATTTCATGGATCATCTGTTCAATAATCTTCCAAGAAAGCCATACATCAGCCACTGGAAATCTGTCAACTCTTAGTCTGTCTTAATGATTGTCATTCCTTTCAGCACTTCGGTCCTCTCACCCTCTAGTTCCTCTCAGTCACCCGTACCCTCACTCCACTCCATACTGCCTCTCATCTCACCGTCCACCCCCTTCCCTACAGCTCTGAGAGGATCCATTATCCCCAAACGTCTCCTCTCCTGGCAGGAAGCCTTTTCTCCCAGGATACTCGTCCCTGTCCTTCATCAAGTCATTCATGATTCCCCATACAAAAAGCTATGGAATACCAGCTGGGATCAGTAGGGGATTAGCTATTAGTTCCGGACTGTAAAAATGCAAAGTTGTGTCAAGAAAACTTTTGTCGCATTGCCCCTGCAAGGGCAGGTTTGAAAATGCTTTCAGCCAATCTTTTAGTGGCAGTCATTCAGCTCAGTTAGCAGCATTTGGGGGGGGGGGGGGGGGGGGGGATGTTGTGGGTAAGGAGCATGGTGTGAAGAAGAGCAAAGAGTGTCACTCAAGTGTGTGTGGGGGGGGATGAAGAAAGAGGGGTAAGATTTTGAAGCATTCGTACTAGTTTCATACTGGTATAGGTTACATTTTAAGCTCTAAGTTTCTCCAAAAAAAAAAACAAAACTGCAATACCATACTATTTGAAATTTTTTTTTTTCTCAGATACAAGGTGTGTAGAGTTTTGCACCATGGTGCAAAAAATACAAAATGTTCTCAGTGTCCTTATTTCTCTAACAGGGCAACAGTCAGAGACTGGTATAGATGTGCTATAATCGTCATGGCGTGGTTTGAGTGATAGACAGGAAATTAAACCAACACGAATAATATCATAGGATAAACTGGTTTGTAAGACACCAGACTGCATGTTGTTTTATCTCTCTACATCACAGATAGCCATCAAATACATAACCCTGTGACCACCTGGTTACAACTTTAAGATGCACTTTTTAAAATCTGCTAGTTTATTTTGCTAGTTTAGTGGCAAGAGAGGCGGCACGGTGGTGTAGTGGTTAGCACTGTCGCCTCACAGCAAGAAGGTCCGGGTTCGAGCCCCGTGGCCGGTGAGGGCCTTTCTGTGCGGAGTTTGCATGTTCTCCCCGTGTCCGCGTGGGTTTCCTCCGGGTGCTCCGGTTTCCCCCACAGTCCAAAGACATGCAGGTTAGGTTAACTGGTGACTCTAAATTGACCGTAGGTGTGAATGTGAGTGTGAATGGTTGTCTGTGTCTATGTGTCAGCCCTGTGATGACCTGGCGACTTGTCCAGGGTGTACCCCGCCTTTCACCCATAGTCAGCTGGGATAGGCTCCAGCTTGCCTGTGACCCTGTAGAACAGGATAAAGCGGCTAGAGATAATGAGATGAGTGGCAAGAGAGAAGTAGAGAGAGGGTAAATACAAAATAATTCGTGCGAAAAGAAATTAACATGACAAAATGTCACCCGTTGTCATCCAGGAAGTAATGTACGAATAAACAGAAGCTGGTGGATGTAGGCTTGTTTGTTTGTTCGTCCCCCCTCCAATTTGGTCATCTGCCAATTCCCACCCACCAGTCAGCTCTTGCCCATCATACACCATCTACCAACCAGGGAGGGTGACTCTTGACCCATGAATCCAGCACTGCATCTTTTCCAACTGGTGCTCAGGGTGGCTCAGAGGAAAGAGCTTACTGTTGTCTTAAAAACAAAATGTTCATAAAGTGTATCTGCCATAAGAGCTGATGGCAACTGAGGTCAAATAAACACCACCTCCAATTCATACCAGGAATCTGCACTCAATCAAAAAATCCAGTATAATCCTGTGCCCCAAACATGCACTACTGCAGTAAGTAGCAATAAGATCAAAACTTATCAAGATCATTAGTGCTACAATTGGTGTGAGTTCCATGCAGTTTGGGAGCTGAACAATCTAGCCTCACTAAAATTTGCACTCCTTGGTGAACTTTTTTTAAATAGTCAGGAAACACTTTTCTCTGCCATTGTTACAAAAATACAGCTAATATGACGAGTGCCCATCTGAAAAACTACAGGCTCCAAGGCTCAAGAGCATTCGATGGCAGACATCGGTTTGGTGCGTCAGTGCCCTTTGGCGGACAAAATTCTCTTTAGCAATCCAGGTTGTGTGCTTCTGGGGGCCTAAAATATCAAACCGATGACGGTAAAAAACATGAACGGCGAGGCTCCGTGCCCTTCCATTCTATAGAAGTGAAATAAGTCCTCTGCTATGTTGTCAAATTTGGAGCCAGAGTTTGTTCAGTAGAGATGAGAGTCGAAGTCAAGTACACCTACTCACTGAGTAAGCCCACCCCCTTCTCCCAATACAAAGATCCAGCGTGTCTCCAAGGCTGTCAATCACTTCATTCCCAAGTATATCCATGCCTTCTTATGATATAGTAGAATAACTGTTTTAAAGGCTAATTTCCTGAGGAAAATTGTTTTTAAAAAATGTGCAGATATCAGCATAGGGAAAACTAACTGTTCAAATTGGACACTGTAGATGGAAAGACAGTCAACATGAAAGTGACATGGAAGAGGCCATTTTGTCATTGAAACGCATGGGGATGGGTGGTCCTACACGTTATACTGCAACAGGGGCGCTAGACGTGTAGCTGCTTCACTTTGTATAAAAGTCATTGCATTAACCTGACTTAGGGGTGGGCAAATCACTAGCCTGGGCACCGAAGTACAGCATATTTCATGTTCAGACTATTAGGAAGTGTAGTTTTTTTTTGTTTGTTTGTTTCCCCACCCCCCACGAGCAGCACAGCGGTGTAGTGGTTAGCGCTGTCGCCTCACAGCAAGAAGGTTCTGGGTTCGAGCCCAGCAGCTGACGGGGGCCTTTCTGTGTGGAGTTTGCATGTTCTCCCCGTGTCTGTGTGGGTTTCCTCCGGGTGCTCCGGTTTCCCCCACAGTCCAAAGACATGCAGGTTAGGTTACTGTGGGGCGGCCTTAGGCTGAAGTGCCCTTAAGCGAGGCACCTACCCCCCAACTGCCCCCCGGGTGCTGTTAGCATGGCTGCCCATTGCTCTGGGTGTGTGTGTGTGTGTGTGTGTGTGTGTGTGTGCGCTCATTGCTCATATGTGTGTGCACACGCATGTGTATGTTCACTGCTTCAGCTGGGTTAAATGCAGAGAGGAATTTCACAAGGTGTACGTGTGATGAATAACGCTGTTCTTTTTTTACTCGTAGCTGCCTGGCAGACAAATAGATTCAAGTTCCAGAAGACAACAAACAACCTACTTGTTGACTTTCACATATTAAAAGTTTGCCTTTTGATATGCAAGTTTAATTGTACTGCGCTTCATAATGGTGAAAGGTTCCTCGACGCTGTAACTATAGTTAGTTCTTTACTAGTGGGAATAATGAATATATGCCGATAACATGATCTTTTCGGAATCAGGAACATGCAGTTGTATGGAAATACAAAACAGATCCAAGCCAAAAAAAAAAAAAAATCCCATGTAAGACAGGCATTTAGCAGAACAGGTATACGCTTTATGATTAAACATCTCGTTATCTCTAGCCGCTTTATCCTGTTCTACAGGGTCGCAGGCAAGCTGGAGCCTATCCCAGCTGACTACGGGCGAAAGGCGGGGTACACCCTGGACAAGTCGCCAGGTCATCACAGGGCTGACACATAGACGCAGACAACCATTCACACTCACATTCACACCTACGGTCAATTTAGAGTCACCAGTTAACCTAACCTGCATGTCTTTGGACTGTGGGGGAAACCGGAGCACCCGGAGGAAACCCACGCGGACACGGGGAGAACATGCAAACTCCGCACAGAAAGGCCCTCGCCGGCCACGGGGCTCGAACCCAGACCTTCTTGCTGTGAGGCGACAGCACTAACCACTACACCACCGTGCTGCCCATGATTAAACATATGGAGAGAAAATAAAGGTGTTAGGACTCAACATCTTTTGCACATGGGAAAAACAAGCTCACCATATCTCATACATTTCTACTAGTCTGTATTAATGCAAACTAGTTAATAATTAATACAATACATTAGCCATCACATCACCTAGTCAGTGTAACTGAAACTTGGAACTGAGCAAGCACACAAGAAATTTTTCGGCTGTCCAAAAAAAAAAAAAAGATTTGTCCAACCCCGTGACTGTTGGCAGGGGCATAGCACCAAATTCTGGGCCCTGTGCACAAGCAGTGGCCATGGGCCCCCCCCAAAAAAAAAGCTCAGCAGTTAACAATGCTGAAAGTATCTAACAACAAGGGCGTACTACCAGTCCAGTCAGTTATGTAGCCACACATTAATCTAACAACTCTTAAATGAATAAAAAAAACCCTAATCACACAATACTTCACTGAATCTTTGTTTTATTTGCAGAATGACTAAAAGTTGTAACAGTAAATGCCACCAAAGGCTTCAGCAGAATGAACGCTACGTTAAAAAGCCTGGTGAAAGCGGACTAAACCTGTCCCCAGACACTATATGTAGGCTAGGACACACAATTCAATCCATTAATCAAATGATTTATTTACCCAAAACATTACATTTACATTAGTTAGCAACATATATTGTGATCTTTAAATGGTATTGATATTTAAAGGAAAATAAAATTACAGACTCCTCAAGGGCCCTCCCCCCACTTGGGGCCCTGGTAACTCAAGGCCAATTTATGCTGACAACGCAGTCCTCGCAGATAGCGTCGCAGACAGTGTCTGCGTAGCCCCCCCACCTTCGCAGACGCTCTGCGCGCACCTCCCAAAAATTGTGACCACCGCAGAAGCCTCGCAGACAGCGTCGCAGACAAGAGGGCTCTGATTGGTCCACTCTACATCCGCTGTACACGCACTTCCGCTTCCCTACTTTCCCGGTTTGGTTTGTTTTCACGACCAGCATTTTTAAAAACACGAGCGAAGATGGAGCAGCACGAAGAGCGGTTGATCGAGGAAGTACGTACATCTATACGACTCCAGTTCTAGTCATTATAAAAAAAAAGTTCTAGTCATTATAAGTAACCGGAGGATAAACACTCCACTAACCACACCCACCAACTACTCCTAGCGACTTCATGCCCCCTTGCATTGTGCCGGTGAATAACATCGCGCACGCCTAAACTCCCCGCTCAACGATAAATTACAACTGTCTGCGAAAAGCTATATGCGAAAGCCTTGTCGCAAGAGCATGCAAAGGCCTTAGCCCATGTTTACATTAGACCCTATCAGCGGATCATCAGATTAACGTTTTTAAAACGATTAGTGTGCACACAGCAACACCAATACACGATTCCCGTGCACACAGCAACACCAATACACGGATACGCTCGGCTCCGCAGGCATCCTGCGCTCCAAATCACTCCGCCCTGAACAGCGAGTGCCCTCTGGAGGGTGCGCACTCCGGCCCTGTGCAGCTCACAGAGCACGCGAGTGAAGTGAACAAGCTGTGATTCGGGACTGAGCCGCTGTGTGTGTGATCCCAGCGCATATCACTTACCACTTGCAAGTGGAAGGATGGCAAGCCTAAAGACAATCATAACTACACAATGGGCAGTATTTGCATCAGTATTTGCAGTATTTTCATACTTTTATACTCTTTAATGAAAGGTGATACAAGGCGGAAGTCTGCGCCGTTTTTCAGCAGTCGCGTCACATGACCAACGCCAGCGAATCAGGAAGGTGGATGTCACAGTGACGTTGTCCAATGAGACGCCAGCTAGAGCTCAGCACAGCGTATCCGCGTATTGTGAATGTTTACACAGCACCGGAGCTGACACGATCTGGATTGAATACGTGGACACTGGCGGATTCCCGTTTCCCGGCGTTTCCAGGCGGTTTAATGTAAACAGACAGTGCATCCGCGAAGAAAACGAGACAGATACGGTCTAATGTAAACGTAGCCTTAGTCCCCCTTTCCCCCCACTACGACGCCCCTGACTGTTGGCTATTACATGCTACTTTGATGTCCAATTTACTGCAGCTACATGCAATTTGGGACACAGGATTTCCCCCCCCCCAATACAGACTACTGCTAAGTTAATTCCATTCAAGAAGCACAGAATGCAAGAATGGTTGCCAGATGTAGTCTGTGGTGTGCTGGATTGCAACTATTCGCACAAGACTTGAGGCAACAGAAGGCGATTATCAGGTGGCACTGGCTCTTTGACACTGGTTTGGCCTGTCACAGCCCTTACAGACACTGCTGAAAAGGCAGAGCCATCAGGCCCCCAACAGAGACACCTGAAAGAAAATGTTAGGCTTCAGTCATGGTCTGTGGATGTTTAAAATAGAAAAACAACAAAAAATTGAAAAACAGTTAAATATTTTTTTCACCCAACAGCTTGAAGGGGGGTGTTTGAGACAGCGAGAGCGAAAAAGAGCGAGAGCGAAAAAGAGCGAGAGCGAGCTAAAAACTGGAGGTCAGCAGGGTTTACAGATGGAGAGAGACAGACAGTAAAGTGCAGATAAATGCAGCTCCTGAGGCATGAGCTCATTGTCCCTGAAAGAGGAGGGAAAAGGGGGGAAAAAAAGGCAGTATTGTACGGAACTATGAAAATAAACAGGCTGAAAAAAATACAGAACTGGGCGCTGTTGGCTATTTTAGATGACGGCTTCCTTGCGCAGATTCGTATATGAAGTCATTTTACTGGTTCCTGATTTGTGCAGGGCGGCACGGTGGTGTAGTGGTTGGCGCTGTCGCCTCACAGCAAGAAGGTCCGGGTTCGAGCCCCGTGGCCGGCGAGGGCCTTTCTGTGTGGAGTTTGCATGTTCTCCCCGTGTCCGCGTGGGTTTCCTCCGGGTGCTCCGGTTTCCCCCACAGTCCAAAGACATGCAGGTTAGGTTAACTGGTGACTCTAAATTGACCGTAGGTGTGAATGTGAGTGTGAATGGTTGTCTGTGTCTATGTGTCAGCCCTGTGATGACCTGGCGACTTGTCCAGGGTGTACCCCGCCTTTCGCCCGTAGTCAGCTGGGATAGGCTCCAGCTTGCCTGCGACCCTGTAGAA
Source organism: Neoarius graeffei (assembly GCF_027579695.1). Classification (NCBI taxonomy): domain Eukaryota; kingdom Metazoa; phylum Chordata; class Actinopteri; order Siluriformes; family Ariidae; genus Neoarius; species Neoarius graeffei. Next base: position 71,542,687 of record NC_083569.1, on the reverse strand, counting down.
CAGGATAAAGCGGCTACAGATAATGAGATGAGATGAGATTTAGACTTCATTTAACCTTTTATCTATAAACATGGCAACTCTCTACTAAAACTATAAAAGCGAGGCTGATGATCACGGGGTGTTTATAAAGTGTATCACATGAAGTGCAGGTGTTTTATCACAGGGCTTGAAGAATGAAAACTTCCCTGAGGAGCAGGAAGACACAGGACTCTTTGTAGAAGCAACGTGCAAATGGGTGCACGCACACACGCACGCACACAGTCCTTAAGACATCTTCATCTCTTTCTTCATCTCATCCTCTTTTTACTCTGCTCCTCCTCCTCACACATGGCAGGTGCGATAGAGATTTAATGTCTACAAAATATTACACTGTTACAGGTTTACTGTGATATTTACACACATGCCAACCTCTGTAGCAGCTCCTTACTTTAACATTGATGTACACTAGTACGAGTTATCACTCAATAACAACACACCAAAACGCCAGGTCTTCTCCACTCCAATAAAAAAAAAAAAAACAGGAGATGAACCAATCAACGTGAATGTGGAATGATTTCCGCGGATGTTTTGAATTCTATGTTAATTCACACCAGCATGAAGCTCTGTCCCTTATGCCATTAGGCGCCCTTTCTTTCTGTTCTAGTAAATGGAGAATGTTTGGAGATCATTAATGCTGAACACGCATGAGTAGATTTAACATTAGACAAGTATATATTTATCACTTAACTATATTTGGGATGCCGGCAAAAAAAAAAAAAAAAGCTTCTAAAACTGAAAAACAGCCAAAATGTTAATTCAAAAAAAAAAAAGACAAAAATATTAAGTCTACAACGCATTGTCAAATCTAACATTTTAGAAATAACATTAATGCTGATTAAAAACTAAAGTGCTTAAACGATTTTTATGCTCTCCTGCACCCGTCAGTATTCAGACATTTTCAGTCAGCTGCGGGGACATTACGCAACTGATTTATGAGGATTATACTGAATATTTATTTTCACTTCTTTTCTGTGCACTACGACAGAAATCTCACACACACACAAAAAAAAATCAATCCACCATCCAGCTGAGTTTTGCAATCGTCGCTGCTCAACTGATATTACTACACCCTCCCATCCTCCGGGGTATTGTCTTTTTTAGCCCATTGGTTCTGGATGATTAAATTGTTTAAATCAAGATATTTTTTAAATGTCAAATCACAAGCGTTGGGGGGGGGATCAATATTGCACAAGCCTAACACACCCTTCTGTTTTTTAAGCACATCCATCTCAATTAGTGTAGTACCCCATTTCTCATGGTCTTATTGTTGGGATCCAGACACCCAAACACAGTCACTGATGACGTACAGTATACCAGAAACAAAACAAGTGATAAAGGACAATGAGAAATAGAGGAAGGTAAAGCCACTAGTCAGTTTTTTTTTTTTTTTAAAGGGAGATCGGCTCACAGGCTTTAACCTTGCTTACACACACGCACACACCCTCTCTGTAAACCAGTGATTGCAACGGTTATCCTTTTTCTTTTGTGAAACTGATTAGTACAGATTAAAATGTCACAATGTGGCTAATAAGAGATACAGTCAGTTCAAATTCCATCACTGAACACTGCAATTGTGTCTTTTGTGTCATGTTTTGACCCTGAAGACAGCCATTGACAGCCTTTGACAGCCTTTATCGTCTTCTCAGAAGAACACACGATGGCTGTCTGGTTATGTTCCCCTGCTCTCTCAACAAAGCCCCTTTTCACACACTCACTAGACGATACCAAGGCACAGTCATGGAACGATGTTAATGCTGGGTCTGAATTTCTCTTCACCATAAATGAGACGTCTGTGTATCCTTTTGTGCAAAGCAGTGACAAAATAAATGCATGAAAGACAACAGACTGAGGCGCAGGATCTATAGAGGGAGGAAAAGCCGATGCGTGAGCCACCATTTATTTAAAATATTTAGATGAAAATGAAGTGGAAAGTTAAGACTGCGCTGTGTCAGAGTGTTTAGGTACTCTCGCACATATTCGCGCTTTTGCCATTTAGCCAGATGGAGAGGAGTCTGGAGTCAATAGCACAGTGGAGGCCAGGACACGACCTCAAAGAAAGAGCAGGCGCCAAGTAGCTGCTTTAAGGCACCAAGGCATAGGGAAGAGGTCGCGAAAACATCAGAGGTCCGACAGAGCGAAAGTGAAAATACTGAAATTTGAGAGCTTCCTTAGTAACCAGCTTCAACCTGGCCTGATTGGTGGGGAGGTCATACAATATGATTATTAGAGCTCTCTCTCTCTCTCTCTCTCTCTCTCTCTCTCTCTCACACACACTCTCACACACACACACACAAAAAAAAAAAAAAATTTTGAAATATGTGCTCACAAAGACACAGAGCAGATTTCCCCTCAGGACTGATGACCTAATATTAAATAAGGATGTCAGACTGAGACATGTACTCTGGCTCTGCCAACTGGATACTGGCCCAGGACATCTCTCTACCCACACACTCACACAGCTTACAAATAATTCACACTGCACAGTGAAGGAGAGTGGAGAGAATTGGTTCCGGTAAATTTATAATGGTTGAAAAATAGCTGGGTGCAGATGGGCTTGTACATACGCGCGTGTTTTTACAATTGTCCACACACTCCTCGTCTTTGCCAAGCACTGCCGTTTCCGTAGCCATTGCTATTCTTTATTCATGTGATCGTACAACGAGATGTGGGTGTGTAACACTACGGGAAAGACGAGATGCAGGTCACGTATTAAATGACAGGCATGTACACATCCTGGTGTGACTCAGTGTTTAATTTTCAAGTTCAAATTTTCAATCATGCCCATAGTTGATATTAAAATGAAAGTTATGATGAGGAAAAGGCCTTGGTTTCCAGATCACATGATGCCTGCAGTAAGGTTTCGAAATAGCATTGCTTATGCGTGCGCTGTACACATTATAGTCTTTTGTTTGCATGTGTGTAAAAACAAAAATTCCAGGTGAAAAAGAAACCATGCCGTCTTCATCATTCCTGCTCTTTCACATTCTTTTCCTCTCTTACAGACTATGCACTGTCACTGAGGTGTACTTGTATTCACACTCACACCAAAAAAAAAAAGGTGTGTCTAGTTTGACAGGTGTGGGAGAGTAGTTAGAGATGTGGCTCTAATCCACTCTGGACTCTTCTCCAGACCATAGTTCTGGGTTTTTGTTTTTTTAATTGGAGAAAAAAAAAGTTGTTTCATTATAGTTTTAAGAGCAATGAATGTAATTAAGGACAGCAGCTGGAGAAATAACTACACAACCACATCAACACTTTGTCAGGGAAATTCAAAGAACCGAGGAGTGGACTCGGTGTTTTGACCATGCTGTGGCTCCAAGTATTTATCAAAGTTTTATGAAACTTGCTTTCTAAATTAATTATAAAAACATCATTAAACGTCACTGTTAAAATTAAACACGCACCAACCTTTGATGAAACGCTCACCTCGGTTTCTGTTGATTAGCTCTCCATCTGTAAACAGTGACTTCAGCCAGCAAGGGCTTGTTATTCTAATTTTTTAAAAACTCCCTTTTTATTATACACAGCTTTTTATTATACACAGCTTTTTATTATACACAGCTCCTTTGAGTCTTGGATACCAGAGTCTGATTCACAAAGCAGTGCAATACAGAAAACGCTTTCAAGTTTCAACACCTTGCATGACCAATTTAAAGGAAAAGGCAACTTTTGTACAAAATCACCACAAATAGATAGATAAATATATAAAGTAATCGATCATGGAATTTATAGAGAAAGAACAGACCGCATAACAGTATCTTTTAACTTTTAATAATATGGGCTTGCGCTGAGTTCAGCGAAGATGCGTTCCGCCATATTGATCTACTGCGTGACGTCATGCGGCCCACCACTGAAAAGAACTCTTCAGTGCTTCATGGTAATAAGGTAAAAAACCAGTACAATTGCTTCTTCAAAGTTTCACCAAATGGTTTTATTTATGCAACTTAAAGCTCATAATACTGTATAACTTTGGTTGAGTAAAAACACGGAGCAAAAACATGGCTGAATCCTGAATGACTCCTATTTGGATTTGTCCTACCAAGCCTACTGCGCATGCGTGAAGCGGCTCGGCTCGGTTTTCCCTTTCGGGCGCTCTCGTTTTCTGTTAGAATTTGGTAAAGAAAAAAAAAAAAAATATTATTTACCAGCTTACCGGGTCCATGAACATAAATCTGGCAGCTGACAAGGTCGGGATATAAACAAATCGAATACAAGCCACCCGCCGGGACTCCTACTCACAGTGATCTGCTTGTAAACACTGTTTTCATGGGCCCAGTGACATCACAGATCAGAGGGAGGCGCATTAACGAAAGATTCTGATTGGTTTATAGTTGCCCACAATCTCAAAATGGCTGCCGCCTCCAACTTCGACTCCTCTGTCAATTCATGATTTCAAAGTTAAAAATATTTTTTCATGTTCGATATAACGGGCGGCACGGTGGTGTAGTGGTTAGCGCTGTCGCCTCACAGCAAGAAGGTCCTGGGTTCGAGCCCCGGGGCCGGCGAGGGCATTTCTGTGTGGAGTTTGCATGTTCTCCCCGTGTCCGCGTGGGTTTCCTCCGGGTACTCCGGTTTCCCCCACAGTCCAAAGACATGCAGGTTAGGTTAACTGGTGACTCTAAATTGAGCGTAGGTGTGAGTGTGAATGGTTGTCTGTGTCTATGTGTCAGCCCTGTGATGACCTGGCGACTTGTCCAGGGTGTACCCCGCCTTTCGCCCGTAGTCAGCTGGGATAGGCTCCAGCTTGCCTGCGACCCTGTAGAAGGATAAAGCGACTAGAGATGATGAGATGTTCGATATATAATGGAAATAATTAACGGAATTGATTACGTATATGTTTTTCTCCTATTACACACCTGGTTTTGTACAAAAGTTGCCTTTTCCTTTAAGAAATTTTTAACCAGACTGCTTTGGAAATTGTGGTTTTAGATGCAAGCTTGTACGTAACGTGCTAATAATCTGAATGAGCGAGAATGAAAGAGGTGTACATCTAACCGGGAATAGTGTAAAACAGAGAGCTTAATGTCAATCAAATATCTATCTAGTTAACACAGTGACAATCAGAGGTGGACAGCAGCGAAGTACATTTACTTGAGTACTGTACTTAAGTACACTTTTTGAGTATCTGTACTTTACTCGAGTATTATTTTTTTTGGAAACTTATGACTTTAACTTCACTACATTTGAAAGACAAATATCGTACTTTTTACTCCACTACATTTCTATCAAGGTCCTCGTTACTCGTTACTATGAAGCAGCTTTGAAAGTGGATGTTTTTTACTTTTCTTTTCTAAAACATGATTGTTTTTTTTTTCACAGGTGACACTGAGACAGTCTGTCAGTAATCACTAGGGTCACGTCACATCCATAGACTGTATAAAATCAATTCAATGATTTCTCCGCAGCATTATTTGAACACGATCAGTTGACGGCAGAATGGAAGGAGGCGGTTCTTCTGGAGAATGCACGCACCCATGGCTTTACCTAGAACCCATGTTTCAGTTTTCTGAAAGGATTAAAGATTCATTTCGTTTTAAATGTTTGCTTTGTTTCCCTAAAACGAACCACATCACGGCCTACAAAAACTCGCCGTCCGACCTGCGGAAGCATATTGAGGTCTGTAAACATTTTATTCCAAGCGAAAGCTTGCAGTGAAGTTGTCTGTGCGTTTAGAGCTAGCGATAACATTGCAATAGCTATGCAGTCTGGTTAGTCAAATGACTTTCTATGGATTTGCCCGCCAAGTTGCCGTCGCCTTTTCCACGGCTAACGTTAACACATAGCTAGTTAACTTGGACACTGTTAGTTAGCATGTAAAAACGGAGCTACGCTAACATGAATAACGTTAACTTATCTGAAGTCCTTTCAGAAATATGTTTTAGCATAATCTTGCCAAATAAACAGAATGTAGAAATCTCTTTTCTCGTGACATAAGCTACCCAATATGATTTCGAGTTTGAAAAGAGTTTGCTAGCATGTCGGGTGGAGTTTCACTGACTAGCTAGCTTAACGTTAAACCATCATGATGGCACAGCATGCGTTCATTTTGTGAATTCACAAAATAATCCAGTCGGTTGCTTCAGAGGCGTTAGGTTTTGTAAGCGTTGTGGCAATAATACAACGATGCGTTGACAGAAAATGTACTTTTAATACTTAAGTATTTTTAAAAGCAAGTACTTCACTACTTTGACTTAAGTAAAAAATTGACGGTACAACTTTCACTTGTATCGGAGTAACATTTGACCAGTGGGATCTGTACTTTCACTTCAGTAATGAATCGTAGAGGATGATGAACATATTTTGCATGGAGAATATGAACTCTTACCATCAGGAAGAAGATATAGGCTGCCAAACTGCAGGACAAATAGGTTTAAATTGTCAATGGTTCCTTGGTCTATTAAATTACTCAATAGTAGGTAGTGTGGGGGTGTTGGGGTGGGGGTGTTAGGTTAGGTTTTTTTAGGCTTTGCCACCCGTGGTATTATGTTAAGTGCAATTTCATTCCCTGGTCTTTTAATTTTCTTAGGAAGGGGGGGTGATGGGGTTTTGTGTGTGTGTGTGTGTGTGTGTGTGTGTGTGTGTGTGTGTGTGTGTGTGTGTGTGTGTCTATGGGTGGGTGTGTGTGTGGTAATATTTATTATGAATGCTGTTGTGTGGATGTTAAACGTTAAATGTATTTTGTGTTGTCCATTGTGTGTATAAGTCGATGTGAATTGCCAGACTTTGTGCCCAAGACAAATTTCTCTCTTGAAGAGACAATAAAGGCTCTTACTTACTTACTTACTTAAATTGGGTACTTTGTCCACCTCTGCTGACAATCTGTTTTGTTAAACAGGAAAACAGCCATTCAAACTTTGACCATGATTATTTGCACTTTAGGTACAAAACCTGGTCATGTGATCATGAAACAAAGCTCATACTACAGCCAACGAACATCTCAAAGTAGAATGATCGGAGACAAATCGCTCTCGTCTGTTTAATCCGGGCATTTAGGGGATGTTTGGCTCTCAGACACTCACATTTAACATGACTGCTTACTGCTCGCTGACAGGATAGTCCTGTGCGTCAATGCTATGGTAACGTTGGTTAGGATTACATGCAACATGTATGTAAATGGAAATTGAGTTTATATGTTAGTTTGTTTGAAACCTGCAATCAAAATAAATTATTTTGCATGGAAATGCAGCCATTGATACTACTACCACACACACACACGTACAACTAGTTTATAAAATACCTAAAATTGTGACCTCTCTTCTCAAAAAACATGTATGGTTAGGTATTGTTTATTAAATATGGGTTTTAATTTTATGATGCTTCTCAGGTTGGGATGTCCGGTAGGGATGAGGGGGTCAATTCTGCAGCTGAGGGAAATTAAATTTACCTTCAGTTCCGATAAACGCCTAATGTTATAAAGCTGCAAATGGCGGTGATAAAATTATTCGGAACGGTCACAGAGAGCAAGGACAAAAGAGAGAGAGAGAGAGAGAGAGAGAGAGAGAGAGAGATGAAAGAGTGAGACGACCCGTTTCCAGATGGCTGCATTCTTCCTGCAGAGTCATGTTCACGCTCAGATGATGATGACGGTGATGAAGGTTCTGGAGAATAGTAGCGGCTGAGCCACTTCACAGCTCACTAACGTTATTGTATATAGCTCAAATGATGAATTCATAATGAATTGTCCTATGACGCAACAAGCTATAGTTAACCAACACAAAGGCTTTTTTTTTTTTTTTTTTAAACGTGGAAAATTACAGCAGGAAAACAAAAAGACTCAGGTGTGACACTTTTGTTATACGCCACTCTACCGTATACCAACCGGGACTCTCTTGTAAAAAGATTTAGAGTGCACTGGCTAAGGCTCATCATGCTTGGTTACACAGTGTGAAATTACAGTCTAACATGCTTGGAGAAGTTTGGAGACAGAGTATGGCTGTCTGACAAGATAAACTACACAAGTAGTACTGCGGCTGGTAAAGACTAACTGTTCGAGTTGGTATAATTTAGAAACATTAATGCTAGCAGCAAATTAGCTAGATTAGCAGTAGCATGAGCATATAGCATATAGGCTTCAGTGGCAGTAAAGAAGCATCAGCTGGGATGACAACAGGCTAAGCAGAAGAGTGCCTTACTAACTAACAGCGTAGCACGACAGAACATTCATCCTTTTATTTATAGGGAATTGTTATTCAGAGTCTGAGTGTACACTGTGTACACACACACACACAGAGATAATGGTGTTTTCTGGAATCCTTCCCATCGATCAATACAGCTTTCCTTCAACTTAATGCCCTACGTCACATGACCTACGAGTGTATCTCTGTTCCTGAGCCAAATATCTCTGAAAGAGTGTTGTGGGTGGAATGATGTGGACATTCTGGTAACTTTAACAACCTCAGATTTCTTGTAAAAATGCAAAGGATTAACACTTGTGTGGTCAAGACAGATGGAGAGGTTCCTCCAGGCCAGTTATATCCCCCTGGACTACATTACCCAGAAGCCCTCTTGTCGCCCACACACACAGTCTTACTAGGAAAATGATAGCTTTCAGACTCCAACATGCACACAAATACACTCGCATGCACACACAAACAGATTGGATCCATTTTAAAATATTTAGTTTCACATGAACAAATGTGGCTTCAGATGAAAACAACCAGAGCAGACGACCGTTCGTCTCACAGCAGTTTATCTCGACCACACAGTGAACATTAGCAGCAGCGCTATACTACGCACTTAAATCCCAAATCCCAAAGTGATATTTTATTAAGCTAAGAAAACATTCCAACTTTGACAAACGATATGTTTCAGTGTGCTTATTATTTGTTTACCTACCTTAATGTTTTCTGGCACTGATATCTATAAAAAGCCTGTTGATTTTGAAGTAGTCTTCAGCTTCCAGATTACCCTCTATCTATTCAGGGTCCAGAGAATAGCTTGCTTTTTTTTGTTGTTGTTGCCCTGATTAAACCTTAAACATGTTTTACAACTAAACATCCTGTAGTGTGGGAAACTACAACTGCCTCGTGAAAACCCAAGCTTGACGTTGTGCATGACGGATCAGTAAACAATGACAGCCAAAACGAAGTCGTCCTCCAAGTTTACTTGATCCAAAGTCACATTTGTTCACAAGAACAAACTAGCTAGAGATTCTAGCAAAATCTTGTAGTGTGGACAAGATTCACAGACGGACAGACAAATATTATTTTTTAAATCTACCACTGGGGTTCATCACATACACCATTGATTAAGGCTCTATAATTCTTCTAGTGGGACAAGCATTAGGCAACCTAGAATCCACACAACAATCCACATAACTAATTTTCATGCCGACATTTTGGAGTTTTGTTTGCCGTTTTAATTTAAGGCCCTTCATTAGAGTTAATTCAAATGCCAGCTGGCTTCCAGTTCACTATACATGCTCACTACCAAGAGCGGCACTGTAAAATCAATAAAATGTTCACTGTACCATATTGTAAAAATATGGTACAATATGGGAAAAAAATCTGGATGTGAATCATGTTCCCAATGTGAATTATGATTTTTATTTATTTATTTTTAGTAAAATTAATTAATGGGCGGCACAGTGGTGTAGTGGTTAGCACTGTCGCCTCACAGCAAGAAGGTCTGGGTTCGAGCCCCGTGGCCGGCGAGGGCCTTTCTGTGTGGAGTTTGCATGTTCTCCCCGTGTCCGCGTGGGTTTCCTCCGGGTGCTCCGGTTTCCCCCACAGTCCAAAGACATGCAGGTTAGGTTAACTGGTGACTCTAAATTGACCGTAGGTGTGAATGTGAGTGTGAATGGTTGTCTGTGTCTATGTGTCAGCCCTGTGATGAACTGGCGACTTGTCCAGGGTGTACCCCGCCTTTCGCCCGTAGTCAGCTGGGATAGGCTCCAGCTTGCCCGCGACCCTGTAGAAGATGAGATGAATGAGATGAGATTAATTAATTCTTATAGCTGTAACATCATGATCATGCGCAATATTTTCCATCTGGTTATCAGTCAACCATGACACAAGCTATTGCCCAATAGCTGTCTTTTTCTCATACACACACACTACAAAAAACACTTTCAGGAAATGTGCTTCAGTAAGCCTGATTGAGCAGTGTTCCCATAGGAAAGATACGCAGATACAATCCTCTGGCCTGCCTCAAGCCAGGTCTTTCCAAAGCACGACCACTCATTAAAGCTTTTTAGCAAACATAAGTTAGTAAGCCATTAGCTCACAGAATAGCACTGAAAGCAAAAGAAAAGTGCTTCACATCCTCATACTAAAAGCACACTCACTGAGGCCACTTCACATTCAAAATAATGGAATCCATTTAGCTAATAGGAATCCTCTATACATGACCATATTCCATCCCAAAGGATCTCTAAAACGGGCTCAAACTGTCATATCAGTTACTGTACTTCTCGATGTGCCCCGATTATCAAATTCAAACTTGTGCGACCAACAGCTTCCATCATCATGCTTCAATCTTTCTGCTTTACTCACTAGCATACAAGGTCAAAGGGTCACACAGTGTTTCCAACATAACCATAGCTCTGTGGCATCATCAGTGCGACAGGAAGCTGGATGGGAAATGAGTGGGCGGGGTTTCTTCCTTCCTGGACGCTTCTCAAAAACAATGGCTGAACTTCCTAAATACACACTAGCATGCTACGCTGTTATTGGAACTTGCGGGCTGAGAGAGCAGGAAGGAGAGTAGAGAGGAAACCAACTGCTGAGATTATAGTCAGTCACTGTTTGGAAAGGTGCGAGTATGAACCTAAACAAAACACACAATTTTACTCCAAAGGTGTTCCTGAAGACCCCCCCCAAGCATTTCATAGACATTTGTTCAAATTCACACCCTTCCACTTTGTATATGCAATGAACTTCAATCTTCAATGATGGTTTTAATTTCGTAGCCTGTAGCTAAAGAGCAAACTGTCTGGCAAAAAAGATGCTCATTAAACCAACATGGGGACTGGAATAAACAAATTCAGTATGCCATTTGCTGCAATTACAATGGGCTCAACTTCGTTAACTCTCCCCTCTGCCCAGGTTCCACTGATACTGTATGTATAGACTAGGGATGTAACAATGCCACTATCTGTAGCTAGTTATATCAAATTCAAATTTATATTTGTCATATACACAAATCATACAGAATACGACGTGCAGTGAAATGCTTATTGCAATGCTCCATAGGTTGTAAAGATAGTATGTGTGTTGGTGGGGAGAGAAGGAGGAAGTAAGTAGTAGTAAAAAGGAAAGGGAGGAAAATAGAGTAATAAATGGAATGAAAAAATATGAATATAAAATAATGCAATGAGTGCTCTGCAGAATATGTATATAATACTGCAATATACACAATATGGATAATTATTCTATCCACATTCGCTGGATATGAGCAATCGCATGCTCTGATTGGCTACTCCACTACTAGGATATCAGCTCATACACCGTGAGTAGAGAAAAACAATGGTGGAGCGTGTCGCTGAACCAACCGAGGACTAAATGCCCCCCCCCCCCCAAAAAAGCAACAAAATATGGAATAAAAAAAAGTATTTGATTGCGAGAACTTTTTTCCCCAAGAATTATTATTATAGTATTTTTCACAAATTACTACTGTCATTTCGCCAGTTTGTTTACATTCTAAGCAGAAATGATTTTGTTGGACATTTTGTACAAAGTTTCTATTTATCGCATTTGCAAAAAAATAAAAATGCTCCGTTTCTCAAAATCCAGTGAATGTGGACAGAATAAAACAGTTATTCCACTCAAGCTCATTGTACATGGCTTATAGCCAACTTGGTACTACGCACCTCACTGGCCATTAGCTCATGTATGACTCGATTTCATGGAGAAACTGTCAATTATATTGAACACAAGAAATATATTGCACTGTACCAAATATATTCAAATGTATATAGCACTGTAATTAGGTTACACAAAGAGGTAAAACTACTATAGAAGTGTACTGTATATACTGTACTTTAGTTAGATGAAATTACACGAGGATGAGGGTGAAGTGGTGACGATACTTAGTTATCGTCCTGATTAAGAACCCGAATTGCATGAGGGAAGAAGCTCCTCCTCATTCAGTGCGATTTCTGGCTTTGACAGTTCCTCAACCTCAGCTACATCACTCGAGAGATGTCCAAGGCTGTTTATTTAATCCCACTTGTGATAGTTAACAAATTTAGTTGCTTCCGTTTCCCAAAATAAACAAAAAACTAATAGCCTAATTGAAAGTCACCTTGATGTACACCAGGCAGTTACTAATGACGAATGAATGAACACTAAAAGCATTGTACAATGAATGTGGTGTTTCTTTCTTTGCTGTATATCCAATCACAATTTTATATCCGGCTGCTTGCCCACACAAAAAAGTAAAAACCTGCTGCTTGACTGATGTTAGTTTGCGTCCTATAACTGCATCCTAGCCCTGATACTCACCTCTAGTGCACCTTTCATTCGTAGCTAAACATTTATGCTTAGAACATGTCTGTACATTCAGAATATCCATCCATCCATCCATCCATCCATCCATCATCTGTAGCCGCTTATCCTGTTCTACAGGGTCGCAGGCAAGCTGGAGCCTATCCCAGCTGACTACGGGCGAAAGGCGGGGTACACCCTGGACAAGTCGCCAGGTCATCACAGGGCTGACACATAGACACAGACAACCATTCACACTCACACCTACGGTCAATTTAGAGTCACCAGTTAACCTAACCTGCATGTCTTTGGACTGTGGGGGAAACCGGAGAACCCGGAGGAAACCCACGTGGACACGGGGAGAACATGCAAACTCCACACAGAAAGGCCCTCGCCGGCCACAGGGCTCGAACCCAGACCTTCTTCCTGTGAGGTGAGAGTGTTAACCACTACACCACCGTGCCGCCTCATTCAGAATAATATATTCATATTCAGTTACAACCCTGGCATAGACACTGTTTTTCTTGGGGGGAAGAAAAAAAAGAAGCATTCAAGTTCCTCGTTTCCTACCAGTTGTGCCATTAGCAGTGTGGACTGAACAAAAGGTAGCTTTTTGGTGTGAATTCTAGGTCAAATAGATCAGGTTTGGATATTTAACTATAGGCCAGATGAATGAAAATGAAGTCATACTGTATATACACACTGATCCAGCAGGCTGAACAGGTTACTTTTTTTTTCAGCTTCAGTGAGTCACCTGTTTCCTTGATCTACCTGTTACCAAGACGGGTAATTAAAAAAAAAAAAAACCTGCAAAGCATATCCTACAGCATCAAGAGCCTTCTGTAGGAGCATGACAAACCTGAGGGACCAGTTCTATAAATATGCAATCAATCAATCAATCAATCAAACATATGCATAAGCAAAATATTTTTATCCTCTGTGTACGTTTGTGAGCTAGTGATTGCCTCGGCATGTCCCTTTCTATTTTTTTAGGCCAATGACCCTCATGTTCAAGGAACCATGCCTAAGCAGATTCATGTGTGGGTTTGTGTAATTGTGCACGTGAGTTATATAACCAAAGCAATACGGCTCAGCCATAAGCCTTTTTATGGGCAAGGGAGAGAATACGAGGTCAAAAGAAACAGCATAGAGAAAAATTAATAAATGAGAGAGCAGACCAACAGAGAAAGGGTCAGGAGTAGGCAATAATGGACAAAATATACACAATTCTGAAGATATATTAACATCCATTTTCAGCTGCAACTGTAAGTAACAACAGACTTGCACAACAACACAGCGCAAGAAGTTTCTCAAACTGCGAGTGACTTTCTGTTAACACACTTACACGACGCCTGCAAATTCAGATGATCAACCTGCAGCTTTAAAAGCCAGACCAGCATGCTCGGTTCAGAATACAAGCTCAGATATAAACCCACCAGCTCAGCATATTCACACAGGAAAAAATAAAAATAAAAAAATCTATAGACGTGATCTATAAGTGCACCATTACACAAAGAGACAGCTGAGCACTACATTATAATAGTTATACACATCCCAGGATACAGTAATCTCCTAGTGATTCATGGCTCACTAAATGGTAAAGCAAGCCTTCCCTTACTGTCTCACACACACAATGACCTTTTCCTCGGCCACTCGTTCTCACTGCCCCGACAGCCTGATCCATTACCCAAGCAGCAGGGAGGGGGGTTAGGGTCCTTAGGTCCAGTTACATCCAATTATACAGGCAAGACAGAAAACTGGGTTTACCCTCCATGCTGTCTCTACGTTGGATGGGTCTCTGCACCCACGGGCAGTAGGGCTGCTAATGGATATTGGAAAAATGTCCTCTGCACTTTAGTGCACATGAGAAAGACAAAATGTAATCACTTTCCATTACAATCATGATTCTCAACGAATCTGACTGTACAAAATCATCAGTTGGATAAGTGGAGAGATGCAGTACATCAACGACGTTACAATTTGGTTCATACAATACTGACTCACTTTTTGTATTCATTTTTAGAAATTACTTTGCAAAAGTGTCCCTCCATCATAGCATACAGGACTAACAATAACTAAACTGCGACATTTAATTAAAATGCTGTAAAATACGTAAAGTGTGGGTTATTCTGGCATTTTCATAATCTATGGATATCCACCCTCTTGATCCCCCCCCCCCCCCCCCCGACGGTTGTCTACAGGAAAGTCACTAATTCCTAAACCCGTTCTATAATCTGTTCTTGAACTACCCCCAAAACAATCTTCATCCTATCCCATTTCCTCAGCCATTAGAGGCAAGGCAAGGCAAGGCAAGTTTATTTATATAGCACATTTCATACACAGTGGCAGTTCAATGTGCTTTACAGAAGTAAAAGCAAAACAGTAAACAATAGAGAATAAAATTACATAAAATAAATGGGAAGAAATATAATAAGAATTAAACAATAGTAGAAATAAAATAATAAAATGAAGTAGAAGTTCAAATAGGGGGAGAAAAAGAAAAAAAACCCAGCAGAATAAAATAGAATAAAAGTTAAGTAAAATTTGAAACATGCAGAGACTGTAAAAGTAAATTAGAGCAGCTCATCAAATTTGAGCTTTGTTTATATTATTTACAAAATACAATCAAGTTGGTCAATAAAACTATTGAAAAGCTTTTCTTTGTACTTGTCTCAGTTAAATAAAGGTTTATGTGAATTAAATAATCAGATTTTTGTTTACTGCGTTTTGGAAAATATCCAGAAAAGTTGGAATATTTTCCAAAATGCAATAAACAAAAAGCTGTGATTTTACCATTACATTTATTAATATTGGCTCAAGTGGAAAATCTGCCATATCGAAATAGTTTGTTTCTATTTCTATTCTATACTATTTTCACAGTATTAACTGATTTATCTAGACTGCATCCTGGAGCACTGGATGGAGTTTTTGTTTTTTTAAAGGACAGAGGGATAAAGGACACAAAGAGAAAAGAAGGGCAGTGTGTGACCGAGTGTGTGCCTCTTCAAGCACTAATGCAGGCTGTGCCTCTGTACACAAGATTAATGACATTGAGCTCAGCTGGCAGCGTGTGTGTGTGTGTGTGTGTTGTTTTGACTTCATCACTGTTTGTGAGGGTGTGAATTCCTGACCGCGCTTTTAATAGTATGCATAGTGCAATTTGCAATTAAAAGTAATAACATCACGTTGGGCATTTTGTGTGGGCGTTTCTTTCCTCTGTTAAAATAGTACAGCACTCCAAAACACACACAGTCAACTGCTTTGCATGAAGTAGTGATTGAATCAGTCATGAGAAACTGGATACAAATATTCCTGTGAAAATGTGTTTATTTGCCTGAACTTTGTCATTTTCACACCTTTAGTAACCTGTTTGAGTTTTTGTCTTCTAGTGCTTAATGATAACCAGCAATGATAAGGCATTTTCCCACCATTAAACAATGGCAAGGCTGGCCGTGTGTCAAATGGCCTCACTCTCTCAGACAAAACACACACACACACACACACACACGGAAGTCACTGTACTGTGGAAAATTTGTACTACTTTTACACCAAGTCAAACGAATTGGCATTTCTAAAACACTACAGATGCATTTCATATTTCTGCCAGCTAGAAAAACAAATATGCCTTCAGCTGAGCCAGGACCAACATCCTGTAAAACACTGTAAAAGGTTATCTCAGTCAATAACTGACCCGAGCATTAGTTCAGTGCCTCTCTCCCGTCCTCTCTCTCTCTCTCAGGGAAAATCCCAGAGGGTAGATCGCTTTGCATTTGTGTGTTGTATGGAACAGCAGAGAAAGACAGATCAGCGCATGGCTTTCCTTCACACACACACACACACACACACACACACACACACACACGCGCGCGCGCACACACACACACAACTACAGGACAGGAGTCTAGCGGTGTCCTTGAGCAAAGTCACAGAAGCTCATCAGACACAGAGGTAGAAAAGTGCTAAAACCAGAACTGGTGTTTGGAATTGGCCCACCTTAGGGACTACAAAAGTCAGTCTCATACATGCAAACACCAGAACACTTGATATAAAATCTCACCAGTGGTTAATTTTATATACCATAATCACAATTCTCAGCTGACCGTCACTAGGCACCGTCTCCTGGTACCTCTGGATACAAGGCTGTTTGTGCATTACAGTAAGGTCTCAGAAGACTAACGAGTGGTGTGTGGGGGTGCGTGTGCGTGTGTGTGTCAGACACAAAATAACTGGTCATAAAAAAAAAAAAGCTACAGATTAAGAACAACTCAAATTTAGCAAGCACATGGGGATTATGGGTCCGTCTCAGAAACTGGTCTCTCATTTGGGACATTATGGTCAAAAAATAAAATTTCTAATTTTAC
The DNA here is from genome assembly GCF_027579695.1 of Neoarius graeffei. Lineage (NCBI taxonomy): Eukaryota > Metazoa > Chordata > Actinopteri > Siluriformes > Ariidae > Neoarius > Neoarius graeffei. The sequence goes on along the minus strand of NC_083569.1, from coordinate 71,525,862 downwards.
TTTTTTTTTTGCATTTACCTAACACTCAATGTTTCTTTTGTCATGTTTAATAAGAATAAAGATAGCATCTTACTTTATCTGGCCTCCACTGTGGAACTTTTTTTTTTATTACAATTCAAATGCTTTTGTAAAATTGATTTCCATATAAAATAACTACAGCATGAAGAATTAAAGCCCCTCCTTCACAGATGACTGAAAATACTGAATAAATTTCCTCTTTTTGATTGCTTGGGTTAAAAATGCCAAGTTATGATGACTGCATTGATTATTCACTTAAATATGAATAATATGATACATTTTGGGGATTTGAGGGGCGGCACGGTGGTGTAGTGGTTAGCGCTGTCGCCTCACAGGAAGAAGGTCCGGGTTCGAGCCCCGTGGCTGGCGAGGGCCTTTCTGTGTGGAGTTTGCATGTTCTCCCCGTGTCTGCGTGGGTTTCCTCCAGGTGCTCCGGTTTCCCCCACAGTCCAAAGACATGCAGGTTAGGTTAACTGGTGACTCTAAATTGACCGTAGGTGTGAATGTGAGTGTGAATGGTTGTCTGTGTCTATTGGCCCTTTTCCACTACCCTTTTTCAGCTCACTTCAGCTCGCTTCAGCTCACTTCAGCCCGACACGGCTCGCGTTTCGACTACCAAAAACCAGCACGACTCAGCTCGTTTCAGCCCTGCTTAGCCCCTAAAACTCGCACCGTTTTGGAGTGGGGCTGAAGCGAGCCAAACCGTGCCGACTGAGGTTGGGGGCGTGAGCAGACACTCCCCTGTGCACTGATTGGTGAGGAGGAGTGTCCTCACATGCTCACACACGCCCCGCGAGCGCGCTGGGATCTGTAAACACCGCAAACCCGGAAGAAGAATAATTATGAATTACGAGAATTTCTGAAGCCTTATGCGCCTCGCCTCATCTATACGCTCTTGCCAGTATCTGTCCGCGTTGTCGGTGACAACAAGCCACAGCACCGAGACCAGCAACACTAACGACTCCATGTCCTCCATGTTTATTGTTTACTATTCGGGTCGTGAGACTACCGCTTAAAAGATCACTGAATCAGTGACATACAGAGCATCGTGGACGAGTTCGCGGAGCGCAAGGCTCGCCGTATGCCCTTCAAATAATGCGCGCAGTAGGCTATTGATGTTTTATTATGAGCCATGTACAGTATGTCGCCGAATGTTTTTTTGTTTGAGTTACATGTTCGTTTGAAGGACTTAATGTACAAAATAACATAGTTGCACCCCGTAGTGTTGAAATTGGTAAACACAGTGCATTCAGTGAGGTTTGCACCGTCCTCCTTTTATTTCTGACTCTTCCTGTCAGCGTTGCAACCTCTGAGCGCTCATTCGTATGCCCTTCAAATAATGTGCGCAGTATAGGCTATTGATGTTTTATTATGAGCCATGTACAGTATCCTAATGTTTTTTGTTTCTGAGTTACATGTTTGTTTGAAGGACTTGATGTACTAAATAACATAGTTGCACCCGGTAGTGTTGAAATTGGTAAACACCGCAGTTGCGGACATTTTGTAGCCTAAAATGATGTTATGATAAGCTTTAATAAAGGGCCCGGTCATTTGCCCCGCCCCCGGCCCGGCTCTGACTTGTTCCGCCACTGTCACTGATGTCACTGTTTGCGCTGCTTAACGGCATCACATGACGTCCACCCACTTTCGCTAACTCCACCCAATGTGTCCACCCACTTCCAGCCAGCACGGTTCAGCGCGGTTGTAGTCGAAATGCAACTCCAACAGCCCCGCTCAGCTCAACTCAGCTCGACTCGGCACGGCACGGCTCAGCCGCGTTTGTAGTGGAAAAGCGGCATATGTGTCAGCCCTGTGATGACCTGGCGACTTGTCCAGGGTGTACCCCGCCTTTCGCCCGTAGTCAGCTGGGATAGGCTCCAGCTTGCCTGCGACCCTGTAGAACAGGATAAAGCGGCTACAGATAATGAGATGAGATGAGATTTGGGGGATTTGATATGGCGAAATAGGACAATAGGACACAATGGAAAAATCAGGAACATACCGGAAAGAGGAGAATAACAGCGCCGGTAAAAGAACAGTGACTGTACCGGCTGAAGGTCGTGTGGGTCTCTGCTGCGGCGCGCGAGCAACGGGACATCACTACTGCACCGGACGGAGCACAAGGTGGGGACAGGGCAAAATGACTGGCCGTAGATTCTATCAAAAGTTCGATAAAATTGACCATGGTTGCAAAATATTGGCCAAAAATATGCAAACACTACGAAATATGAAAGTAAGATGAAAAAGAAACATTCTATTGCCTTATACTGCAAGACTAAAACAAAATAAAACTGTCAAAACTCACCTTTTCAGTGATAACGTCCGAACAGATCACCCGCGTAACAGAAAGACCGCAAATGGAAGCACGATCAACTTCTAACTGTTGGAGTGGAAAATTCCATTCTACACATGCAAATTGTTAATGTGTGTCCTTCCCCGCACACAAATAACACGCTACGATAACAAATAGACCACAACTCATTTTATAGCTCAGAAATTCATACAAGACCAGCTACCATCGTAACATATTCTGTAAGAAACATATTCTAAACCTAACTTTCAGCTTTCGTTTTAAAAAACAAAATCTCTGATTTATAACTAAATGTTTATATGGCGTAGTGATTTTAAGTTACTACTTTTGGTGAGGTAATGACCTTGACCCTGAGGCTTTCCGTTTAGATCAAAACACATGATCGTATTGGTTTTGGGTTTGCGGAAAACGGAGTTACAACAGTGATCAAATATTTTGCATGATGTTTTATTACAGTTATGATTATTCTGTGAGCGCACCAATCCTTAGGTGTATAAAGTTACAAGTTAAAATACAATTAGTGATAACTGTAGACTTTTCAGTGGACTACAACCTTTTTAAGGGAATGTGATGTAGTCGACCATTTATCATGTCCCAGATCAAGCCGCCATTTTTCCACAAATTTGCAGAATTTTTGCCAAATTCCGAATAGAGTCTTCACATCAAAGATTATCTGTATTATTTCTTTCATCATTTTTTTTCAAATTAAAACCAACATCACTATTCAAAACCGTATAGTTTATTGACTGAATATATTTAGTGGGGGACCCCCACAGTACCCAGTTTCTGAGACCATCCTACAAAACAGAATGGTAGCAAAACAGAGTACATGTGCATCAATGAGAATGGGGATGAGAGTGTAGTGAAGATGCAAGGAGTAGACGTAAAGAAAGTTGGTGAATTCAAGTACCTGGGGTCAACTCTTGCAGGAAAATGGGGGCTGCGATAGTGAGGTGAGAAAGAGAGTGCAGGCAGGGTGGAGCAGTTGGAGAAGGATTTCGGGAGTCATTTGTGATAGGAAAGTCCTGGCAAAGTGAAAGGTAAGATGTATAAGACAGTAGTGAGACCAGCTGTGATGTCTGGATTGGAGACCGTACCCTTAACAAAGAGACAGGAGGCAAAGTTGGAGGTGGCGGAGTTGAGGATGTTAAGGTTTGCAATGGGAGGTTGGACAGGATAAGGAACGAGCCCATCAGAGGGACAGCACATGTGGAGAGCTTGGGAATTAAGCTAAGAGAGATGAGACTGAGATGGTACGGGCACATCCTGAGAAGAGATGCAGAGCATGTGGGAAGGAGAATGTTGAGGATGGAGCTGCCAGGCAAATGAAAACGAGGAAGGCCAAAGAGGAGATACATGGATGTGGTGAGAGAGGACATGAAAGTGGCAGGTGTGGGAGAGAAGGATGCGGAAGACAGGGAGCGATGGAGACGAAAGATCCGCTGTGGCGACCCCTAATTGGGAGCAGCCAAAAGAAGATGACGATCCTACAAATTTTAAATACTTTTGTTTACTTTTAACACTTAGATTCTCATAAAACCTAAGAACCATGTCTTAACAGTTATTTCTTGAACACTAATTGTGTGTGTTAAGGAAATGCTTATGAACGAATAACTGGGGGTTAAAAGGGTAAGGTTTTATACGGTGAAACATTTTGGCAACTAACAAAGAATATGTTTACAGGCTAATGCAATCCCTCTATTACCCCAAACTTCATACACTGGACCCACAAAAAAGACTCACCAACCACACACAATTACATGAACCACCACCATCCCTATGTATCTCCATCCATCCATCCTAGAGGGTAGATCACTTTGCATTTGTGTGTTGTATGGAACAGCAGGGAAAGACAGATCAGCACATGGCTTTCCTTAATACACACTATTTAAAAAAAAAAACTATTTGAGATTTACTAACATGTTTTACACTCCTTGGGGGCTCCACTTTATAATTAAAAGGGGGGGGGTGTTATATATCATATCATGCCTAAAAGTGGAGCTCCCAAGGAACCTAAAACATGTTAGTAAATAATCTCAAATTATTTTTTTTAAAAAGCAAATTGAAAATAAGTGCTGGATAAAAACCCATCTCTCATATAAGTAAAAGATACAAATTATCATCCAGTGGTCAAGTGCGTATGAGATATGTTGCCTTGTACTTATAATCAGGTAGTCTGGTTAACACCAGACCATATCACAAGTGAAATATGGTCTGGAATCCGCCTATTGAATTTCTCATAGGGGAGGTGTGGTTTACGATTGTCAACGGCCGTTTATTGGACGTTGCGAATGTCTATCATTTGGCGTATACGTAGCCCATGGCCAATCATGGCAGTTGTACCGGGTGACGTAGTTAGAGCGACGAAGAAGACGAAGAGGCGAAGAAGAGAAGGAAAGAGAAAGAGAAGGCAAAACAAAAATAGGAAAACAATGGCACCGAACGATTACTGCCGTTTGTGCAAGACAAATATGAGAGAAGCTGGTTTGGTTAGTTTGGTTCGTATCACTCGCCGCCATGTTAAATGTGATCCGTAAACAGTCCCAAATAAACTACAAGCTTCCGTTTGTCGAGTAGTACGCGTCACCGTCTTTCCACCCCTCCCCACTCTCTGATTGGCTCCCTAACTCAGGCGAGCCTTTAGACCATAGTTTCCATGCTGTCTTTTCAGATCGGAACGATTGTGCAAAGCAGCATGGGATTTCCCAGGCTAATAATCAGGTTCCCTACAGTCACAAAATCCATCAAAAATCAGGTCGATGCACTACCATATTCTCTTAAGTATGGAGCTTTGCATGCAGGGAGCTCCACTATAAATCAGAACAAGGAGGAGTCTTTACTTTATCAATTCAGAAAGCTTGCAGTCCTAGTAATCAGGTGTTTATTTGAAGAGGACAGTTAAAAAGAGAGACCGTTATCGTTTTGGATTTTCAACATTATACAGCTAGGTTCAGCTAACTGCTGCCAAAATCATCGACTATCCTGTTAAGAGTCTGAGCTAGTGATTGGAAAAGGTTTCAGATCTCAGGACTTTAACCCAATAACTACTCCGTTGTATACTTGGACTGCACCCCGTCTGAAGAGTCACTCTGGACAAGTGTTTGCCAAACAATTTTAAATCACTATGATTTTATTGAACAGGACTGTGAAATAGAAATGACAAAATCCAAGGAAACAATTTTAGCAGGGGGTCTGGGGGGCGCAGCTCCCCAGGAGCCGTGGGCCTGGGGGCTGCAGGACCCTAGAAGCTGAACAGATTTTGTGTATATTGATAGATTTGAAGCATCTCCTGAAAGCAAATATTTTCTCAACCATGCCATTTAATTTGAACTGTTATTATTATGTTGAAATAATACAATTTGAACTGATTTGCCTTTTAACTGATAAGGGTTCGCTTGAAGAATGAAAATATATCAATAACATACCTCATATTGTAAATTCACTTATATTCTTGTGTCGATTTGTATCAGTTCATTGGGTACCATAATGTCTTTTCCAGGGGTGAAATTCTAGACTGACTATTAAATAATAGTCACTAATGTTCTTGTTTTTGAACTGATTCAATAACAAAATGTCTTTCTTGTTCATGTTAGACAGATTCTAGTCAAAAACTATATACAACTATTTACAAGTCAATATTTATATTTATTTCCTTTTCTTTGTTAGCAGTTTCTTCAGCTTAGAAAGCCTACTCTTTTCTTTCTGACTTTCTATATTAGCCTAGTAAACTAGACCCACCTGCCTAGCGGCCAAAAATATTTTTGCCTACGAGTGGGTCTAGCCTCGCACCATATAAACAAAAACACCCCGGGCATCAAATCGTGCCCGCCAATCACAACGCAAGGTTTTTGTTTGGATTCTTTGGGCGGGCTTTTGCAGGAGTGACGACAAAGCTGCGCGACGCTGGAGAAAGCACAACAGGAAAGATGGCTACGGCTAGTGAACAGCGCGCGTTTGACTCCGGTTTGGAATCAGTTTTAGAAGAATTAGACTTGGAGTTTTCGTTGAAACATGAGCAGGAAGAGGCTCTCCGCTCATTCCTTTTCAAGAAGGACGTTTTCGCTGTTTTGCCGACCAGCTATGGCAAAAGTCTGATCTACCAGCTGCTCCGCTCGTAGCCAAAAGGATGGGGCTAGTTTGTGCAGTACGAAGAATTAATGAACAGCTTTGAAACATTACTTTTTGATTGTATCTTATTTTCCTGTTATTTTAAATTTAAGGGAAATTATTTCACCAAACACCACTAAATAAAAACTCTCAAAAACAGTTTAAGCAAACCCTTGAAAAACACTTGAAAAAAATAAGAGTGGTATTGTATGTGGTACTGTACATGGCGTACATGTACTGTACATTGTATGTTGTACTGTATGTGGTACAGACTCCAAACTTGTGGTCATTATCTCCAAACTTCTTAATATCTAGAACCTGTTTATTAATTAATACGCATTTTGAAAAATTATTTATTTCAAGGCCTCCCCCACTGCTTTCTGTCGCTCTGACTACGTCACAGTCACTGTTGCGCTGATTGGTCAGAGCGTTGGCCTATACGCACACAGACAGTTTGAAAGACAGCGGTTTGTTCCTCCTACCCCCTTCGGAAATGTCTACGGATCGAGGCCAGACTAAATATTCACATTTAGTCTGGCTTGCCAGGCTATTTCTATATGGCTTTTCCTTGATCTTTTGGTCTCTCTTTCATTACATATTCATGATAACAATGAACATTATGAACAATAACATAAGTTAAAACTACATAAATAATAAATGTGAACAAGATGGTCTACCTGGTAATCTATAGTTCAACAGCTTCAATTTCACCAATTCCGCATGTTTTTTTCCTTTAACATGGTCAACCAAACATGTTCTTCCACCAGAACCGTACTTCACATCCTGATGGCACAAGATGCAGTAAGCTTTCCCTGCTTCTTTTATCTTCCGTATGTGCTCATGGAGATATTCACTACCGGCTTTAAACTCCAGCCATCGCCAATTCCATGGATTTTTGATGCCGTTTTCCTTGTCAATGTTTTTGACATCGTCGGTCTCACCGTCCTCCCTCTGAACGATGTCCCTCCGTGACGCGGACATACCGCGAAATTCTCCTTTTCAAAACCGTTGATATCGAAAGCATGTTTAAAGAGCACAATGGTAAAACGAAAAGTACACAAGATTCGCGCCATGGTTTGTAAGCATGGCACAAATGCCGTAAACTGGTCTGTCATTGTCGCAAAAGAAAAAAGATACCAAAAAAATTACAATGTCGTTACAGAAAGAACAATTTGCGGTAGGTTCTTTCCCAGACTCGCCGGCTCGGTGACACTCGCTGTACGAGACTACTAGCGGTCGGTAGACAATAACCCCTACCCCCCCAATTTGTTATTGCAAAATTAGATGATTTACTAAAATTATATTTTTGGCGGCCAAATTCGTGGAATTCCGCGGATCCGCGGATTTTTCACAGCCCTGATTGAAACTGTAAGTCAAGGAGTTTGTCACTTGCCTAAGGGGTGTTAAATGTCCAGTATGTACAATTACACCAATTCACTACGACCACCAATCGGATGATATTTGAGAAATAAATATTCCAGTGGACAATACTATAGTAGTTTAAACCCTTAAATGGCCACATTTATTTTCAGTTATTCATCTTAAAACATACTCATCAATAACTACTACACAGCTTATTTCAGTAACTCTAAAGCTAACAGGACAAGCAAGGCTTTCCCCAAAGCGCAGATACGTGGTGCTACGCCACGCTGTGTGACGTCAGTGCCGTGCTGTCACTTGCGCACAAAAAGAAACCCACACACAACCACCCAATACTATAAATTGAACAATGCAGAGTACTTTCTGCACCTAAATATCTCCTATTCCCCTCTGAAAATGAGTAATAACTATAGAAACAGGAAGATATTGTAATATATAGGTCTAGACTATCCTGGAACTCAACCCAGAAGTGAAAAAGGGTTTCGCTGCGTGCACTGCCATAAAACCATGTTCTCGGCGCTGGTCGCTAGATGGTGCTATTACGTGATTTGACCTCCATTGTGGTCCTGGCATCCTGGGATTGGAAAATGAAGAGGCATGCTACGAAGCTGCCCAAGAGCACTGAGCATTTCAAGCAAGTTCACGAGACATTAAATAGTTCTCTGAATTGACTGTTTCCAGTGTTTTCATTTCAAATCTAATTTTTGCACTTTAAAATTTTGCCCCTTGCATATTTGACAAGGTAAAAAACAGCAAATTTTTAAAAAATGCTGAATTGTACCCAAATCAGCCCTAGAGGCCATGAGAATACACCATTTGAAGTCTAATTTTCCAGGGGAGCATGACCCCGGACCCACCCACCCCCTCACTGTTCTGATATTTTTTTCCTGGGGAAAGCCCTGAAAGTATATGGTTATGAGAGTAAGGAATGTAGGTTTATGTCCACCATCTGAGAATTTAAGAGGAGGGTAACTTAAAGGAAATATTTAAGAAGTTTTAAAACTCCACTATCCGCTACGGGGCGGCACAGTGGTGTAGTGGTTAGCGCTGTCGCCTCACAGCAAGAAGGTCCGGGTTCGAGCCCCGTGGCCGGCGAGGGCCTTTCTGTGCGGAGTTTGCATGTTCTCCCCGTGTCCGCGTGGGTTTCCTCCGGGTGCTCCGGTTTCCCCCACAGTCCAAAGACATGCAGGTTAGGTTAACTGGTGACTCTAAATTGACCGTAGGTGTGAATGTGAGTGTGAATGGTTGTCTGTGTCTATGTGCCAGCCCTGTGATGACCTGGTGACTTGTCCAGGGTGTACCCCGCCTTTCGCCCGTAGTCAGCTGGGATAGGCTCCAGCTTGCCTGCGAACAGGATAAAGCGGCTAGAGATGATGAGATGAGACTATCCACTACGCAAGAGAGTTTACATTCTAAGGATACATCCATGTTAATACATTTTAGTTTTAAAATTAATCACTTTTGCCTTGTTTGTGCCTGGCGTCCACACTACTCTGGGAGTTTTCGATCCCCAAAAACAGACTTTTGGAGACACTGCTGACTTCATTTTAGTTTGAAAACTCCAAGGTAGGTGTTTTAGTGTAGTGTAGACAGGCAGAAATGGAGACATTTGGAAATGATGATGCAGACACCCACATTCACATCCTGATTGGGTCTCGGACATTTTCCTTTCCCAATTCATTACACTTCTAAAAATCACATGATCCTTTTCCAAGAGAAAAAACAAAACAGCATCTGCCATTCATACCAGTGTACGTGAATAGTCATGTGATATGCATTTTCAAGTGTTCTCGTACGGACGGACGCCATTTCTGATACAGAGCTAAAATGTTCATCTTTTTTCCATTTTTTAAAAAATATTTGTATATGTTAATACTTAATTTATCTCGTAGTTTTCTCTATTTTCTATTCTCTGTTTATCCTGTAATGATGCTGCTGGAATTTTAATTTCCCTGAGGGAACACTCCCAAAGGGATCAATAAATCTAATCTAATCTAATCTAGATCATTTTTATTTATTCATTTTAAAATGCCATTTTACAACTTCACCATATGAATGTGGACACAGCCTAAGACTTCCTATGTTCTGTCCCAGACTATGACCCTCGGCCACAATCTCAGATCAGTGGGATCCAGATTGCAAGTGTGAAGCAACAGCTGCTTACAGCTCCAAAGTTTGTTTTGCCTCAAACCCGTCATTCTTCAAATCACAACTGATAAACTGAAGTTGCAATCTGTTCATGCAAAAACAGATATTTGAATAAATCAATTACCATAATTTTCTAAGAATTGCTGCTCAGCCACCAAATTGAACTTGGCATGGAACTCACACCGAGTGTAAAACAGCAATAGTAGACGTGATCTTTTTACTCGCAGGCAGGAAACCAGCACAGATCCAAGCCACCATACACCTGTTTGTGGATTCAGTTTACAAGGTAGTGAGTGAATCAAAACTGGAAAAAAAAGCCTTCAAATTCATCAGCTACACTGAAACAAAATCCCACACAACATGCTCATCTTTTCCATGGAAAAGATCAGACTAAACACATCAGGGTAGCAGCCGTCACTTTGAATTCATTTTTTTTTAAATAACAGAGAGGGGGCGTGACTTCCTGTGAGAGAAATGATCCATCAACACCATATTTTTTCCATAAACCCTGACATACCATTTCTTCAAAATATGGGTAGGTTTTCAAACGGCCATTCAAAAATCATTCAGCAAATCAACCTTTTGCACAGCAATGGAAACTTGTGTTGCCATCAACTAACGTGAAATTCAAATCAAATGTTCTTGCAGACGTTACTGAACATTACTGCAGTGTACGAGTAGACCAGGCATGTTCAATATTACACAAAGATTAAAATGCTACTCATTCTTAGCTCAGCTTCCTGAGCTAAAGGAAGTATTGACTGTGTTTCTGGTCTTAGAGAGGCATGATGACTGTATGCGTGGGTTTGGATGTGGAGCACAACAAAGATGTGTCATGTAAAAGAACCGAGGGGAAATAAATAAAAATCTATAAAACATCTTTCTAGGTCATCAGAAAAACAGATTGTGTGTGTTCACCAAAATGTGTGAGGTAAACAAAACCAGGCTAAACCAAAATAGAAAGACAAAGATCTTATGTCAGGGTTTGTTTTTTTGTTTTATTGCAAGATCTTTTATCAACTCCGATGTCATCTTTGTCAATAATTTAACAGAGACTGAGTGACCAACAGAAACGGGTGCTTCAGTCAAACACAAAGTATTAATCAGTTGGCCAGAAGTGTGTCCACAGGTTAATTATTTTCTCAGGATAAGTAAACTATTACTTACACATCATCTTACAGGAAATGTGATTGGTGAATCAGGTCAATTGGGCAATAGAGATGGTTCAAGATCTATCTGTGAGGTTTCATTATGAACCCAAAAGCAAATGATGAATGATTTATAAAGGAATTAATACAAATTGCCAAACAGATGAAAAACCTGATAAGGATCTGATTTACACACACACACACACACACACACACACACACACAACCACCACCACCATGTTAAACCCTTACCAAAACCGAGTAATGTAGTTAAACTATTGCCCAAGACATCAAGTCCATGTGTTTCAGGAAACAGATTAGTCAAATTTTATACAAACATGAATCACTTTTGGTGAAGAGTGTGAACAATCAAGCAAGACAGATTTGATCTAAGAGTAAAATAAGAATTGTGCAATGAAGCTTGTAATGTAGAGTGCTGTGGGCAAAAAAAAAGAAAGAAAGAAAAAAGGAGAAAAAACCCTCCCAATTCATTTGAAATCCATGTGACAAATACCAGTGTATCTCAACATATTAGAATACTGTGAAAAAGTTCATTTTTTTCATAATTTAATTCAAAAAGGTAAAATTTTATATTCCATGGTCATTACACACAAGGTGAAATATTTCAAATCTTTTTTTCTTTCATTTTGATGATTATGGCTTATAGCTCATGAAAATTTGAGATACAGGATTTCTGATTATTAGAATATTTAATTTCAAGTTTGTGTAAAAAAACAAACAAAAAAACCAGTATAAATATTGTGCATCTCTCAGTCTAGTTCAGTATAAGCAACCACAATCATGGGGAAGACTGCTGATTTGACAGTTGTCCAGAAAACGATCATCGACACCCTTCACAAGGAGGGTAAGCCACAGGTCGTCATTGCTGAAAAGGCTGGCTGGAAAAGGTGCACAAGCAACAGGGATGACTTCTTGACAATCCTCTCAAGGTCTGCAAAGTTGATTCAAGAACTTGGGAGAGCTTCACAAGGAGTGGACTGAGGCTGGTGTCCGTGCATCAAGAGCCACCATGCACAGACGTCTTCAGGAAAGGAGCTACAACTGTCGCATTCCTAATATCAAGCCATTCCTGAACCAGAGTCTACGTCAGAAGCGTCTTACCTGGGCTAAGGAGAGAAAGAACTGGACTGTTGCTCAGTGGACCAACACCAGCAGATGACATGGCACCCCAAAATCACAGACTGCAGAAACTTCACACTGGACTTCAAACACATTGGATCCTGTGCCTCTTCACTCTTCCTTCAGACTTTAGGACCTTGATTTCCACATAAAATGCAAAAATTACTTTTCGTTGGAGAAAAAGAGGCCTTTGGACCACTGAACAACAGTTCAGTTATTTCTCTCAGCCCAGGTAAGATGTCTCTTATATCTATGCTTCCATCCATGTCTATGCCTCCTGGTTGCTTCTTTCGGTCACAAAGCTTTTAGGTAATAGGAAGTCATAACACTAGATCAAAGCCTGTATATGCTTACATGTCCTCTCGCTCTCCATCAGGCTTGGCTCAGAACCTCTCTTCACTTTGCCAGAGCAAAAACACTTCAATTCCTATAATGAGCTGAGATGATACTGCTTTTCTCTCAGGCCATGGATTCCAAGCAGCAGCCACACAGACACTAACCACACACAGGGAGAGATACAAGCTACAAAATGCTTCCTGACATACTGTACTCTTGCACTGGCCTACTTGGCACCAGCTCAACTCATTGGTGAAATTAAATAAATAAATAGAAATCTACACGGGATTAATGAAGCATGCATGAAAAATAATTTATTCGCCCATCCCCAAATTTGCTGTCTTGCCAACTTAAGATTTCAGCTTGATGTGACAGAGGGGGCATAGCATCTGTTGCACAGTCTCCTGAAAACAATTATGCGCGCGCGCGCACACACACACACACACACACACACACACACACACACACACACACACACACACAGAGTGGCTGTTTTAGTCTCGTCCAAAACAAGCGTGTGATGGAATGGAGAACCTTCTCTAGATATGTGTAGACGTATGATATCAATTTACCCATTTCTCCTACTGTGCCAAGCTGCTCTGGTGAATATCTAGCAGATGCACCAGGAGCAACCTTTGTCTCAAGCCCAAAAAAAAGGGGGGGGGGGATTTTTTCACCATGTTTGACTATTAAATCCCTCCCCAGTATTTCACAAGCCATCTTATTTTAATTACAAACCCAGCCTCCAATTAGAGACCAATAAAAGTGGGATGAAAGAAAGAAGACAGACCTAACAAGGGATGGGTTTTACACCCTTTGGTTTCCACTACCAAAACACACACCACACAAAACACACAAATCCATTAGTCAGGGCTTTTCTGATTTAAACAGTAGCTGTGTCTCTGTGCGTGTACGTGCGCACCCATGCACACGCATGTAGAGAAAGAAGTCCACAGCTTTCCTTTGTTCTCTCAAGGCTGCATCCTGCCATTAAGATCTCGATGCACAAGCTGAGTTTTGTTGCTGGCACTACCATGGATGGAGTCAACCCCATCCATACTATGGATTGGGGGGGAAGGGGGTGGGGAGAAATAGAGGCTGAGAGAACGTAAATGCCAAACCCCGACCTTACAGTAAAGCAAATAACACCAATTTAACCAGGTGAAAGCAAAGCGCTACATTCTGAACCCTTCCTAAAAAGAATGGCAGATCAATACAATTTCTTCGCACCATATTTTAAAAATTATGCCATGACAGGCCTAAAATCAATAACCTTCCAGAAGCACTGTGCAGGCTTCAACAGCTCCAGAATTCTGATCTCTCCCACTGACTCTCAGTGTCGTACCTCATTCATCTCTGGTCATGAACTGATGTAATATTCAACTGTAATCAATCAGTGAAAGTATGCAACGCTTGTTTTCAAGGTTGTGAAATATAGCCACTGCATCATTTCACAAATGGAGCATCTGTGCGTGAGAAGATTTACGGTCAGAAACACAAGAGGAAGCTCCTGACTACAGGGATTTATTTTCACACATCCTGTGACACACAAAGCTCAAAGCACATGTGATGTATACCAAAAACCCCATCTACATTTAACAGTTATTCCACAAAATCGAGTCGTACATAAGCTGATCACCAACGAGGTGCGTAGCACCAAGTTGGCTATAAGCCATGTACGATGAGATTGAGTGGAATAACTGTTTTATTCTATCTACAGTCACTGATTTTGAGAAAACAGAGCATTTTTATTTCCATTTTTCACAAACGCAATAAATAAAAACTTCATACAAAATGTATGACAAAATCATTTCCACTTAGAATGTAAACAAACCGGCGAAATGACTAACAATTTGTGAAAAATGCTAAATAATAAATTTTGTTGGAAAAAATACGTTCTTACCATCAAATACTTTTAGTCCATATTTTGCTGCTTTTTTTAAAATATTTTTTGGGGTTTTGTTTCAGAGTTTTTATTTCGTCCTCAGTTGGTTCAGCAACACGCTCCGCCATTTTGTTTTTCTCTACTCACAGTATATGAGCTGATATCCTAGTAGTACAGTAGCCAATCAGAGCATACGATTACTCATATCCAGTGAATGCGGATAGAATAATGAACAATTATTCGCCGAAGATGAAGTGAAGATCGGGGAATGATAACAGACACAGTCGAGGTTATTATTCACCGATATTCACTGAGCCTGAGGCAGATAACTGTTTTAGTATAAATGCATAGGCGACTTAAATAATAATAATAATAATAATAATAATAATAATAATAATAATAATAATAATAATAACTAGAAAAGCACTTGGAGAGCGCAGACCTCCGCCAAGAATCCTTTAAAAAATTCCGGGATCCAGACGGTGATCTGGATCACCGCCAAAATTTAATGGATTGTTTCTTGTGCCCAGTCACACCTCTGTAAAACATTTCAGAGCAATCCGTTCATAACTAATTCCGTAATGTTGCTAACAGACAAACCAACAAACAAACAAACCAACGCTACCGAAAACATAACCTCCTTGGCGGAGGTAATAATAATAATAAATTTATTTCAATCTTCAAAAGCACCGTACAAATGTAACGTGCACAAACTTGTCACTTATCTATGCCAACTCACATAAAATACTTTGTTTTGAAATAGATAAAATCAAATCACAATTCCACCTTACCTTTGAATAGTTTTAGACCAAGCTTCATAGCATCTTTAGTGCTTTTAGGAACAGCATTTTCTTTCATAAATTGTCATTCTTCCTCACTTACAGTGGCAAAGTGATTGGCTGCCATTTTGCCAAGTCACTCGAAGGGATTATCGAGAAATAGTCAGAATCTCTCGACCAATCGGCAGACATGATTTCCTATAAAAATCACCTGCGTATTTATACTAAATTATTATTACAATGGAGCACTTGCATGTGACATCACAGCCGATCCAGATTGTGACAGACGCCATCTTGTAGGTCAAACGCCATATTTCCACCTTCTACTTCTACCTTTTCTTCTGGAAAACCCTACTATATACAATTCTACTACAACGGCTGCGGCTACAAGCTCTCCCTACCTGTGCACGGTTTTTGTGTGTATTTTTGCGTGTTGTTCGTCTGTACCGGACTTCAATATCCACTACAACCGTATGGACTTACTGAACATTGGTTTCCAGCAGAAAATGACGGTTTGTAGCGATTTCCATCGCATGCACAACATTCCGGACGAGATAGCGAGACCAGCGGGGTCTCCGTGGATTGTTATCGGAAGCAAAGTGAAGGAGGCGGCGTCGGGAGCGGAAGCAAAAGCGAGGCTGCAGAGCCGGCCTGTTGACTAAGCTCAGAAAACAGCCACTCAAACCTCCACTGCTAAGCCTCTATCTCTCCAACGCCAGATCCATGTAAACAAGACGGACGATTTGGAATTACAGCTGGAATTACCTTATTCTATTCTATAATCGGCTGGTCAGTGCTATACTCAATACTTAAGTGACTTACCCATCCAATGAGGATTCTTGTTTACAAGATGCCACATCTGAGTCGCTGACAAATCCTGAATTTCTGTAAAGATAACTGTCCAGAGATTTATAAGCACGCAGTGCTTCACCACTGAACAGCGAGGGAAAGTTAATGAGGTAATTATACACGTCTGGGTATTCCGCTGGCAGTTCAAAATCCGGTTGTGAAAACTCCGTCCGGTAAGCCATAAGGGTCACAAATCTGTAGCTCGTTTATTTTAGACATATATCTAGTTATCTGTTCATTAGAAAAATGAGCCGTGTAGTCCGTCGGTTGAAATTGATCCATTCTGTACACGAGTGCAGCAGTATTCAGCGGTGTTTTTGACCGACAAGATGGCGGTTGTGTACTTTCCGGTCACGTGACTGCAAGATCTCTATTGGAATACGTTTCACCTACCTTGCAGTCTGCCAGACAAATGTGCAAAAGGGCTGAACGTGTCATCATGCAGTTCAGCTTGGTAATGATTCAGTGGAGGACAGTTCACAGTGCCAGAGGGAACACATTCAGTACATGTGTGTTTATAGGTGTTCTACTGCAAAGTCAGTCATTTCCTCTCCACGTGTGGTAAAGAGCACATACACACAGCCCTAGACACTCCTTAACTACTGGGGCTGGGAAATTATAATATTCCAATATGAATATGAATATTAACTTCATGATACATTTTTCAGAGTGTCTTGGATATTGTCACGTGTCAGTGCTTCTCTAACTATAGAAAATGTTACTCACTGTACTAGATGGACATTACCAGATCATTCTGTAGCAGATTTATTTTCTCATTCTCTTTTTAAAATGCATGCAATAAGGAGCACAACACAACAGGAAATGTTCTAGGAACATCAATGAAGGGGCAGTGTGACACAGCGTGATGTAAAATCAGTTTTACTGTCATCACCCTGAAAAGAATAAAACACTGAAATAAAATTACCACATCGCAGCTGTTTTGCAACACTAAATTTTTTATTTATTAAAATGAACGACATATCGCACATTTGATCCATTTAAAGTCACGTTTAATGCCATGGAACGGCCACAAAGAAAGTTTTTTGCTCCCATTATCACTTGTGCGACTTGTCACGTTTCTAAGAAATCATAAAAATCATCTGTCCTGAAGACTTTCCCGTGTTAGAAAACTTAAAGGAACAGCTTTGACTGTAACGTGCCGTCACCGGAGCCTCATTCTATTCATGCCTTCATTTTCTTTGATGTTTTATCTCTCAAAGAGGTTAAAGCAGGTAGTCTTTCAACCTTATTTTCTTTTTGTCAATGTTTTGGTGTAAAACGTCCTCCGACATTAGTGTCATACACATTAGGAATTGTCAGGATGCTTCCGTTTCTAAGTGTCGTGCTTCATCAGTTTCAGAAGACAGCCGGCAGTCTTGAAGAGCCAAATATGTAAATGAATGCGTGCGGGCGTGCGTCAAGGTAATCTGAATATCTCAATATTGCATTACACATCCTCCACACAAGACTGGATGACAGTTATGCCACATTAGATGCCAGACTGATCAACAAATTATGAAGCATGACGCCATGGAATAGATAATATAGGTCAAGACAAGCTTGTGGAGCTCTAAAAATGTTTGATCTACAAGAGTTAACCCACACAGTGGCCTGTAAAGAGTCAGGAATTGACTGACAACCTACAAGAATGTGGCTTATCATACAGTATGTATGTCACACGTGGATGAAAGATGAGTTGGACGTGCAGAAAGAACAGCGCCATAAAGAGGAACGAGTGCGTGCGCTTGTTCAGCTCACCTCTGTCCATACTTTGTGTGCGCCTACTCACTTGTATTCAGTCATTGTACAAATCACACAATCATTGCACTATCAGGCATGTAGACAGACAGCAAACAGTGACTTCCCATGACACTCTTCTCCTCCTGACATGTAGCAAAGGCTGATCCTGGATCTGTGTAACCTAATAAGACTTAATTTATTAAATAAATAAATAAAAACCCACCCGCACACAACCCCAACCCCTCGCTAGAGCCTTATACGGCTTGCTGTTTCAATGGTTCTGGAATAACCGTATGGTTCAATAACATTAAGGTAAAGGAAACATGGCAGAAAATCAATCAGAGTGCAGAGTGACCTCTGATGTCTGACCTCAGCTATACGAGACCCTCCACTTGACCTCAATGTGGAGTTTAGTGCTTTCAGCTTTCCACTTTTATTAGCGTAGAAAGCCTTTTTCTTTTGGATAGGTACTGAAATATAAATATAGCCTTGAGGACAGATAATGAAATTCATTTCCAAAATCTAATTAAGAAGACTGAGCTGTGTGTGCATGGTGTGTGTGTGTTTGTGTGGGGGGGCACATTAACCTCCATAAAAAAATAAAATAAAATTTCCACGGGAATGTCTTAAAAGGTTTATGCTGCAACACTCCCAAGCAAAAAAACAAAAAATTTATTCAGTGGGAAGAAGCACTCCTCAGGAGGAAGGAAAAAGTCAGCAGAACGTTGGAGTATGAATAAACCCTAACCCTCATGACAACCTCCACACAGAGGATAGCAGTGTTCCGAGCTTCATTTTACACAGCAGGTTAGGCTCTGCTTACGCTAGCGATGGCATTTCATACCAAACAATCTAGGGGCTCATTGTAAAAGATGCTGATTAAAATTTGCTTTTGTGCTGACACACCAGCCTTAATCGCCTACAAAGTAGGAGTGACGTTGGAGGAGAACGCAGAGGTCACGATCCTGAGTAGGCTAAGGCGGCATTTGGTCTTTTTCATTGTCTGGGAAAGAGCACATATTTAACGTGAGGCAAAAAACACACTCCTCCACACGTTGTTATTGTGCTGTACACAAATGCCACTGTATGTTAGGATCATAAAGAAAATTCACATTAAAAAAAAAAAGGTGTTAAACAAATATTTCCCAGTGGTTCTTGGATCTGCATGTCTACTTGAGTAGACATATGACACAAAATGTCAGGCACCAAGAGGGAGAAAAAAAAATAAAAACTAGCAGAAGCCCAATAAGAACAGAATACATGCCAACTCTTGTTACTCAAGCATGTGCGCCTGATGGAGAAAGAAATACTAGCCCAACAGCCAGCGTGAGGATGAGTGAAAGTCAATAATGTGTGGAAAAAGCCACTGCCTATTCCATCAGCAGTGCAAGCATCAAAATGCATTTTTGATGGAAAATTCCCATAACGCTCACGTCATGTTTTTCCTTTTAACCTTGCACAAAATGTCTTGTTTGTAAAACCTCATAAGGTCACTTATGATGTTGGAGCTCCTAATCAGTGTCATGAGAAGGGTATTAGAAAGCACAGCTAGTCAGGCGAATGGTAAATCCACTCCGACAACATGAAGAGGTTAAGAAACAGGGCGAGTGTCAGAAGGTGGGATTTTCCATGCAGTCCTTTTCACATGAACAAGAAACACACTGATGGTCAAAGATAAAATGCTTACAACAATGTATAAATTAAGCTATAGCTTATTACACAAATTTGGCGGCTCAAAAACAAAATGTGTCATGGTTTTGGTAGCCATTGCTTTACAGGCAAACTAACAGGTACTGTGCAGCGGATGTACTGCTGATTGGTGAAGCATCTCCTGAGAGGAGAGCAGCTTGCGTGCCTGGAGATGTTTGTTTGCCACTCCATTACCGGTGCGAGTAAGAAACAAACTCTGGAGCACAGCGAGAACCCCCAAGTCTAAACACACACTCTCCCACAGGGTGTTTAAGCGGAACATGGAAACAGTCACATGGTGAATCGGGCCATATGGGCATGATTAGAGACTCCATCCCACAATGCACTCTTCTGAAAGAAATAATCACAAAAAAGATACAACCTGATGGCATTTGGGAAGCTATTCTAACAGAAAAACAGAAAGATGGAAAATGTTCTGCAGCTCCAGAAACGTAACGTAGGAAGCAGGAGTGAATTAAGTGTGAGAAATGAGGAACAGAACCCAGGGGAGGTTCCACACAAAAGGGGGATTATCACGCTAACTTTAATAGATGTCTGTATTACTTCGGAGAAACTTTTGAACCAGTGCATCAGCTCATTTGTCAAAAACAACTACATGAATAAATTTTGGTGCCCTGTTGATTCAAAACGGCAGTGCGTCAATCGAAATTCAGCATTTGATGTTTTACAATGTCATTTTTGGTTAATGGGATGAAACCAGACATCAACAGCTTTCTATTATCTGTTTGCTTCTTTGGCTTGGAAGTCATTTTTCAGCACTCTGTAAGAAATCAAATCAATGCTTTCTAATATATACACATTTAAATAAACACTAAGGTCAAAGGTTTGTGGACACCTGATCAATCACACCTATATGTGTTTGCGTTCATCCCCTTTATGTTACAATAACGCCCGCTCTTTTGGGAAGGCTTTCCACTATATTTTGGAGAGCAGAGCATGGGGGGTTGTGCTCATTCAGCCACAAGAGCATTATGCCGCTTTTCCACTACCAACGTGGCCGAGTTGGGCTGAGCCGTGCCGTGCTGAGTTGGGCTGAGTCGAGCTGAGCGGGGCTGTTGGAGTTGCATTTCGACTACAACCGCGCTGAACCGTGCTGGCTGGAAGTGGGTGGACACGTTGGGTGGAGTTAGCGAAAGTGGGTGGACGTCACGTGATGTCGTTAGGCGGCGCAAACAGTGACATCAGTGACCTTTTAAGCGGATAATAAACAATAAACATGGAGTCGTTAGTGTTGCTGGTCTTGGTGCTGTGGCTTGTTGTCACCGACAACGGCAACAGATACTGGCAAGAGCGTATAGATGAGGCGAGGCGCATAAGGCTTCAGAAATTCTCGTAATTCGTAATTATTCTTCTTCCGGGTTTACGGTGTTTACAGATCCCAGCGTGCTCGCGGGGCGTGTGGGCATGTGAGGACACTCCTCCTCACCAATCAGTGCACAGGGGAGTGTCTGCTCACGCCCCCAGCCTCACTCGGCTTGGTTTGGCTCGCTTCAGCCCCACTCCAAAACGGTGCGAGTTTTGGGTGCTAAGCAGGGCTGAAGCGAGCTGAGTCGCGCCGCTCTGAGATAGTCGAAACGCGAGCCGTGTCGGGCTGAAGTGAGCTGAAGTGAGCTGAAAAAGGGTAGTGGAAAAGGGCCATTAGTGAGCTCAGGCACTGGTGTCAGGTGAGGAGATCTGCGGTGCAGTCAGTGTTTCAGTTCATCCACCACAAAGGTGTTCAGTGCAGTTGGTGTCAGGACTCTGTGCAGAATACTCGAGTTCTTCCACTCTCACCAAGGAGGGGTGGGGGGGAGACACCAAGTCTTCATGGACCTTGATCTGTGTTCAGCAGCATGAGCATGCTGGAACAGGTTTGTTTTAAAATGCATCTTGGACAATCGGATCACAAGTGGACAGCACTAAATACAAGTGTAAATGACCACGAAGATGCATTCACTCATACCACTTGCCAAAGTGAGCTGGGATGCACTGGACCACGTTTATAGTGTAAACACTAATGTGTCCTGATGCATCCCTGACAAAGATGTACCAGGAAAAAAAGTGACCTAGACGGTAATGAAATCTGAACACAAGTGGCCAGCTGGACACCTTGGAGACTCACGATAGACGCAGGTGTAAACAGTGATGTGTCTTGGCTGTTCACTTGTGATCCGATCAGCCAAGACATTTTAAAACCAAGTGTAAACAGGGTCTTAGTTCTTAAAGCTTCAGCATGCAAAGAGACTGCAGACGATTGTATTCGGTCAACTTTGTAGCAACAATTTGGGGAAGACTTTTGACTACATACTGTAGTTTGACTGTATAATTTTGACTATATAGAGCAGACAGGTGGCCGGCTTCATGATAACAGCCACTAAAGTCATTCTCTCTCTCTTTCTCTGTCTCTCGAGTTATATGTTGATCCTGAGACACCAGTGATGCTGACCTCTTCTGCTCCTCGGACTCGCCTGATCCATCCTGATGCCCTACGTCTGGCTGGAGTCTCATCACATTGCTCCTGTGGAGGACGGCCCCATATGGGCAGTCGAAAGTCACACTTAGAAGATGGCTCCAGACACTTACAGTTTTGCTATGATGGCTGAGGACTACAATTGCCATGATAATTTTAGGACTGCAGTTGTTGTGAACAATTTGCACTCAAGTCTCCATCAATGAACTGTTGATAACGTCAACAAAACAGACTTCATGCTAAAACTATAATGAATTTCCTGGTTACGCAGTTGTGCTTTATGACTATAGGACACTGTTATAGAAGCAAATTATTTATAAATCACACTATCTTTTATCACCCAAATGAGAATGGGTTCCCTTTTGAGTCTGGTTTCATTCAAGGTTTCTTCATGTCGTCTCAGGGAGTTTTTCCCTCACCACCGTCACCACAGTCTTGTTCATCAGAGATAAAATAAGCTCATGTTTAATGTCTTTAATTTTCTGTTTGTCTGTTGTTAAAAGTGCTATACAAATAAACTTGATTATATAGTGCAGATTCGTGTGCTGGCGGCACACTGGTATAGTGGTTAGCACTGTCGCCTCACAGCAAGAAAGTCCTGGGTTCGAGCCCAGCGGCCGACGACGGACTTTCTGTGTAGAGTTTGCATGTTCTCCTTGTGTCTACATGGGTTTGCTCCAGTTTCCCCCACAGTCTAAAGACATGCAGGTTGTGTTTTTTCTCTCCCCCCCCGAAATCTGTCCCTCTGAGTTACATGTCGGTCCTGGGATCGAGATGCTGACCTCTTCTGCTCCTCGGACCTGCCTGATCCATCCTGATGCCCTGTGTCTGGTTGGAGTCTCATCGCATCGCTCCTGTGGAGGGCGGCCCCATGTGAACAGTTGGGGGTTGCGCCTGGAGGACGTTCTGGACTCTTGCAGTGGTGCTTTTGTGGCTGGGGACTGCAGTTGACTTGCTGACTTTAGGACTACGGTTGTCGTGAACGGTTTTGCGCTCGGGTTTCCATCGGTGGGGGGTTTATAGCATCAACGAAGCTGACTTTATGTTAGGACTGTTAATGTTATATTCATGTTGTCTGTTGTTGCCCAAATGAGGATGGGTTCCTTTTTGAATCTGGTTCCTCTCGAGGTTTCTTCCTCATGTCGTCTGAGGGAGCTTTTCCTTACCACCGTTGCGCTCATTGGGGATAGATTAGGGATAAAATTAGCTCATATTTTAAGTCGTTCAAATTCTGTAAAGCTGCTTTGCGACAATGTTGTTAAAAGCGCTATACAAACAAACTTGACTTGACTTGAGGTTAGGATAATTGCTGGCTCTAAATTGACCGTAGGTGTGAATGTGAGTGTGAATGGTTGTCTGTGTCTATGTGTCAGCCCTGTGATGACCTGGCGACTTGTCCAGGGTGTACCCCGCCTTTCGCCTGTAGTCAGCTGGGATAGGCTCCAGCTTGCCTGCGACCCTGTAGAACAGGATAAAGCGGCTAGAGATAATGAAATGAGATGAGATTTTAAGTCGTTCAAATTCCAAAGACATGCAGGTTAGGCTAACTGGTGACTCTAAATTGAGCGTAGGTGTGAATGTGAGTGTGAATGGTTGTCTGTGTCTATGTGTCAGCCCTGTGATGACCTGGCGACTTGTCCAGGGTGTACCCTGCCTTTCGCCCGTAGTCAGCTGGGATAGGCTCCAGCTTGCACGCGACCCTGTAGAACAGGATAAAGCGGCTAGAGATAATGAAATGAGATGAGATTTTAAGTCGTTCAAATTCCAAAGACATGCAGGTTAGGCTAACTGGTGACTCTAAATTGACCGTAGGTGTGAATGTGAGTGTGAATGGTTGTCTGTGTCTATGTGTCAGCCCTGTGATGACCTGGCGACTTGTCCAGGGTGTACCCTGCCTTTCGCCCGTAGTCAGCTGGGATAGGCTCCAGCTTGCACGCGACCCTGTAGAACAGGATACAGATAATGAGATTAGATGAGATTTTAAGTCGTTCAAATTCCAAAGACATGCAGGTTAGGTTAACTGGTGACTCTAAATTGACCGTAGGTGTGAATGTGAGTGTGAATGGTTGTCTGTGTCTATGTGTCAGCCCTGTGATGACCTGGCGACTTGTCCAGGGTGTACCCCGCCTTTCGCCCGTAGTCAGCTGGGATAGGTTCCAGCTTGCCCGCGACCCTGTAGGACAGGATAAGCGGCTAGAGATAATGGATGGATGGATTTGTGTCCTGTTCGGCAAAAGACTCAGTCAGGACGTACAATTTTCTTGAGGAAACGCAACACCTGTTAGCAACATGCAAAGGAGGAAAAACTAGTTTGCCTAGACTTCACATGAGCACCTGGCGCTCGCACCGTAGTGAATACGACACCAAGTACAGAATCAAGTAAATAATGAAAGGAAACCACTGGCGATGTGTCCTGTTCATTCTGGATCACTGAGGCGTAAAAACAAATAAACTACCTGAGGTGAGTCACCTGTCGCGCGTGCGCCTCTGCTGTACGTCATCCTGCTCGACAATGCCAGAGGACACCAAGATGGTGACTATTCATGTAGAGTAATAACAATAATAATAACACTATTATTACTACTAAAAGACTATTCTTGTTGATTAATGCAACTCGTAAGGCTTTGGCTCTGTGGAAAAACCTGAGCGCACCTGAGTTGGATAGATAGTTTGCACCTAACCTTTTTTTTTTTAAATAAAGCTTGCACACGTGATCAGGTAAGTGTAATGGAGCAGGAGCACTGACCTTCATGGCTGGAGAGAGCTGCTGTCCAGGAGCTGGGAATTAAACACAGCACCAGAAGAAGTGCAGAGAGCAGACAGGTGGCCGGCTTCATGATCACAGCCACTAAAGTTCAGGAGAAAAGTCTTGCAAAGCCCAGTCTCAGCTGCAGCTCATTATACCGGCTGTTAGACTGAGGGGCTGCGAACGCGCAACAATATTTCACTTAGGGGGAAAAAAACAAAAACAAAAACAAACAAACAACCGCTCGTGCAAGTTGTTAACTTGCAAAAGGCGCGGCTTTGATGTAAAAAGATACAAATACGCAGCCTGTACACTTCAAACACTAAATAAGGATAAACATCATGATGCTTTTTTTTTTTTTTTTAACTCTCCGTCCTGCTGTGTGTTGGTTCAGTGAAGGCTGCGTTCAGAGGAAATTAAACAGCGTCGTGTCCTCAGAAAAACAGAAGAAAAGTCAAAGTTTTCCAACTTGATAGCAATAAATATCTTCACCCGATGGCTGCTACAGCAACAAAGATCCCACTCTGGGTTCTCTGTGCGTCCGGTCAGGCTTCAGGTCCCTTCCTTCCCTCCTTCCCTCCGTTCACTTGGAAGTGCAGCACAAATTCATCTGGTCCCATATAAACCTCCTGGTCTCTATTCAGCAGGTCGAGGGAGCATTACAACCACATCCGAAACTCGCTGTCAGATTAATAAAGAAAGGCTGGTGGAAGCGTAAAGAGGAGGGGAAGAAAAAACCCACAGAGCGTTTATTTGTCCCGAGATCCCAGTGAGTCACTATAACAAACCGTGCTCCTGCTCGCTCTCCACTCACTCAGCGCCCCACCCCACTCACACCACTGACTAATCACCTACAGGTAATACCACACCACGTGACCGAGCCTCACTACACAGCCGCATTTCCAATTCAATTATTCGTACCTGTATGATTGTTGTTGCTTAACAAAATAAAACAGTTTGGAAAAAAATTATATGCATTATTATTATCATTATATTTCCTTCTTCTTCCGTGGTGTAGTGGTTAGCGCTGTCGCCTCACAGCAAGAAGGTCCTGGGTTCGAGCCCAGCAGCCGGTGAAGGCCTTTCTGTGTGGAGTTTGCATGTTCTCACCGTGTCTGTGAGAACATGCAAAATTGACTGTAGGTGTGAATGGTTGTTTGTCTATGTGTCAGCCCTGTGATGACCTGGCGGCTTGTCCAGGGTGTACCCCACCTCTCACCCATAGTCAGCTGGGATAGGATCCAGCTTGGCTGCGACCCTGTAGAACAGGATAAAGCGGCTACAGATAAAGGATGGATTATTATTAATCTTCTATGCTGCGTATCCATTAGGGCTTGCAGGGGAATTGAAGCCAATCCTAGCTGGCTTCAGGTGTCTATCTATATTTTCTTCTTCTTCGGTGGTGTACTGGTTAGTGCTGTCGCCTCATAGCAAGAAGGTCCTGGGTTCAAGCCCAGCAGCCGGCGAGAGCCTTTCTGTGCGGAGTTTGCATGTTCTCCCCGTGTCTGTGTGGGTTTCCTCCGGGTGCTCCGGTTTCCCCCACAGTCCAGAGACATGCAGGTTAGGTTAACTGGTGACTCTAAATTGACCGTAGGTGTGAATGTGAGTGTGAATGGTTGTCTGTGTCTATGTGTCAGCCCTGTGATGACCTGGTGACTTGTCCAGGGTGTACCCCGCCTTTCGCCCATAGTCAGCTGGGATAGGCTCCAGCTTGGCTGCGACCCTGTAGAACAGGATAAGCAGCTACAGATAATATTGGATGCTTCTTTTTCTTCTTCTTTCTGCTACTCCTGTTAGGGGTTGTCACAGCGGATCTGTTACGCATATTTGATGCCCTTCCTGACAAAACCCTTCCCAATCTATCCAGGCTGGGGACTGACACGCAACACCTGTCCACACTAGCAACTATACCGGTACTGTAGCGGTATAACTGTATCGGTACGAAACCCACAAATGTATGGGT
Source organism: Neoarius graeffei (assembly GCF_027579695.1). Classification (NCBI taxonomy): domain Eukaryota; kingdom Metazoa; phylum Chordata; class Actinopteri; order Siluriformes; family Ariidae; genus Neoarius; species Neoarius graeffei. The sequence goes on along the minus strand of NC_083569.1, from coordinate 71,499,153 downwards.
TTCGTACCGGTACAGTATCGGTACTGTAGCGCTTCACTGTAGTGTGGACAGATGAAGCGCTTCTGTATTGATACAAATATAATGCGCATGCGAAAACGAAACGACCATGGAGCTACATGGAGCAAAGAAAGGGGGGAGAAAGGAAGATTCGTTTTCTTTGTTTCTTTCTCAACTGCCTCGTGCGTTTTATACGATTCGACTGAATAAATGACCACCAGAAATACAGACTGTACATTGACAACAAAAAGCACACACACGTTGTTTCATCCACCATATTCTCGGAAGGAAGTTACTCGGTAACCACGGAAACATTTCGCGCACGCGCATTTCAACTTCCGTGAAAGAAAACCGCAAACATTTCTCGCTAGTGTGGACAGATGCACTAAACTGTACCGGTATACTTTGTATCGATACAGTTATACCACTTTCGTACCGGTATAAGTGTGAACACAGCATAAAGGCCAATTTATGCTGACAACCCAGTCCTCGCAGATGGCGTCGCAGATGGCGTCTGCGAAGCCCCCCCCCCCCCCCCCCCCGCAGACGCTCTGCGCACACCTCCCAAAAATTGTGACCACCGCAGACAGCCTCGCAGACAGCGTCGCAGACAAGAGGGCTCTGACTGGTCCACTCTATATCCGCTGTACACGCACTTCCGCTTCTCTACTTTCCCGGTTTGGTTTGTTTTCACGACTGCCATTTTTAAAAACACAAGCGAAGATGGAGCAGCACGAAGAGCGGTTGATCAAGGAAGTGAGGAAGTACGTACATCTATACGACTCCAGTTCTAGTCATTATAAGTAACCGGAGGATAAACACTCCACTAACCACACCCACCAACTACTCCTAGCGATTTCGCGACTTCGCGCCCCCTTGCGTTGTGGCGGTGAATAACATCGCGCACGCCTATTACTCCCCGCTCAACGATAAATTACAACTGTCTGCGAAAAGCTATCTGCGAAAGCCTTGTCGCAAGAGCATGCAGAGGCCTTGAGTATGCACTGTCTTGTACATCCCCAATGGCTGGGTATTTTACCTAATCTGCATGTCTTTGAACTGGGAGGAAACCAGAGCACCCGGAGGAAACCCACGCAGACACGGGGAGAATCAGAGGCATAACACAGATGAAAAACCACTCACACTCACAGTGACACCTATGGGCAATTTAGAGTAGCCAGGTGACCTAATCCATATAAGTGTGGGAGGAAACCAGAGCACCCAGAGGAAACCCACACAGGCATGAGAAGAACATGCAAACTCCACAAAGAAAGGCCCCATGCTGCCTTGTTGTTTTAATATTTTTCATCATCTGCATTCATTCATTCGGTAAACACTTTTATCTGCACCGACTTACAACAAAGACATAATTATATGTTGTATTATCATAATTTCTTCCTAGTAGCATTTCTTTCCATAAGATTGACAGGAAAATATCATAATCCTACATCACTGTATTACCCATTTCAATCCAACATGAAAATTGGATTGGTGTGGCACCAATAAGTGAAGGGGGTGGGGTTTCATCTGGTTTCATACAGCCAAAACGCTCTACTTGACTCAAAAGTAAGCTGACTTACTACACAACCACATAGTTGTGGGATGTACTGTGCTATCTCACCTTCTTGTCTGGAGCCTATGGTATGCTGTTTGAGCCCCAACCTCCATCTGTCTCTCTTTAATCTGAATGAGAACAAAGGCCTGGGTCGCGACCAGATCAGCAGACAGAAGGTCAGAGGTGATACAGAATCAACTTGTAGACAAGTTAAGAAAGCGCCGTGGGTCAATACTGCTAAGGAAAATAAGACTTAGTAGTCTTAATAGTTTCCTAAGCAAAACTATATTTTCATTGTCAGAAAAAGTGTACTGCACATGTACTTGCCTTTCTCTAAGGTACAAACAAAATAAATGTACCTTCAAACAATGGACAGTGATCTTTATAGTCTAATTATGTGTTTTAAAGGTACACTACATTCTCTTTAGTCCTCAAAGTGAGGATTCAAAAATGTTCCCTTTGAGGCTACTGTACATAGTGATAAACGTTTGTACCCTGAAAGATGCAGTTTAATTAATTAAAAAATGAGTGTAATAAAATGTACATCAATTGCATATGTATAAATGTCAAATATTATTGTTTAGATTTACTAAAAAGCGCCCTCTTCTGGATGGGTGGATATTATATCATTTTCATAGTCAGAGAAAACATAATTTAATTAAAAAAAAAAACATCCTTTTGACTGCAGTGATGTATGAAAAGCAACAAAATAACAAGTAGCTATTTGAGCAATCTAAGACTCTCCACATTTTGTGACTGTATACAATCTGCCAAAGCAGAGGTTTGGTTTTATTCTTCCCTTATAAGCTTCAGATGACAGAAAACACATCTGCACACTGTAAACAGTTCCTTCATTAAGCTGGCTGGCTCGAGTGCATTCTCAAGAACCTATGAAAGGAATCAGCTTCTATAGGCCAAGTGTAAGACCTCAGCCCTTATGAAACAAAAACAAGAAGCTCGTCTCTGATCAGCTACTGCACCCTTCACTGATGGGCATCGCTGTCTCATACGGCTGCGCTTACATTTTACAGCGAGACCAATCAGGAACAGTAGGCTAAAGGAGACTTAACGGGATTGTCACACAATTTGTCTAGAGGAGGGCATTATTATTCTGCCCCCGATGTGAGTGAACTGCACAACATGAGGCCTGAACCTTTATAAAAGAGAGGTCCTGCTATCTGCTGTGTATGGAGAAAAGCACAGACACAGTTTATAGGAAGATCCCAGTTTAATATCTTAATGGGAGGTATGGGACTGTGTGTGTGGGGTGCATTCATGATAGATTAATTAATAAGAAAAAATAATGGAAGAAAGGAATAAATGTAAGTTAGGATCTTTTTTAAAAATGTGGAAAAAAGTGTTGTGTGTGTTAGAGAGAAATCACTACTGCCTCATCTGGAGGGCAAGCATTTAGGTGTGTGTGTGTGTGTGTGTGTGTGTGTGTGTGTGTGTGTGTGAGAGACTAATGCCAGACTTAATCAGTGTCCAACTGGGTGAGGTGACCTTGTAGTCAGTCACGATTGAGGCTGCACAATAATGGCTATAATGATAGGCACATTTATTTTTGCTTGACTTTAAAATCAGGATTATTCATCACAAGTTATTTTTTCCCTACTAACATTTAAACTCAACAGAAAGCATTTTCTCTCACATTGTGCACCTACATTAGAAAGCTATGTTGTTGATTTAATGTTTGAGTCTAATTAATACCAGACTTTTAATTGTGACATCAATTGAGTTAATCTTTTTAAAAGCTAAGCAACATTAGAGTCACAGCTCCAGGGTCCTCGGTTTGATTCTGCGCTCGTGTTACTGTTGGTTATGCTAAATTGCCCCTACATGTGAATGAGTGTGTGAAAGAGTGTGTGCATGGTATCCTGTGATGGACTGGCGTCCCATCCGAGGTGAACTCTCTCACTTTGTACATAATGTTAACAGGATTGGCTCCGGATCCACCGTGACCCTGACCAGGATAAAACAGTTACTAAAGATGAATGAATGAATGAATGAATGAATGAATGAATGACAGACAGTTAAAAATAAGGCCGTGAAGGAACGCCTTATGAATATTTTACTTAGTTAGGCAGAACTATATAGTATGTAGATATGTTTATCATTCCTTTCACCTTGACTTTACCTTGTCTGCAAGCTTCCAAAACATATGCACATTCAACGTGCATCCGAAGTCCCTCCAATCAAACGTATATAAGATCTTCAAAGAGGGATTAAACTGCTATGCCCTCCTCCCCCCAAATAACATCCCCAATCTCTACATACCACTGCATTCCATTCCCCTGGCTCAATACACACCATGTCCAGAAAAAAAACATGTAAGACCAGCAGGAGTATTGGGGTCGTTATGTCATTCATGTTACTTTGAGTCTCCACCCGTGCTGTAAATAATTCCAGGCTATTGAGTTAGCAGGATACAGGTGCTGTGATGCTTTCTGCAGGAGGCTGTGAGTTGCCACATCTCAGCCTTATCTGTAAATTGCCTATCTGGTGAGTAGCCCAGAGCAGACGGACGTGCCAGGCAGGATTTTTCCTACCACTGCTGCTGCACTTCAAGGGGGATGGTGTGAGTGCAATTTACACTTCTGTCTCCATCCCCCCATCCTTGAGGAAATATGGAAGAAGGGTTGATCTTTGAGTGAAGGAGAATGTACAGACTGATTTGTGGCATGTGTGTAGACTGCACATGAGAAAAAAAGAGGTAGACATGTGAAGGAATAAACATGCATGTTGACCGCACGTGTATATGTGATTGACGTTTTCTGTGACACAGGTGATTCTGATCTGTCCCTCTCACCTTGTTTGTTCCTATAAATTGCTTAAGTATTGGCACTCATGAATCAGTGCTTCATGAAATATTCCAATTATACACTTGACTCACAAAACCCTGCTAATTATTTATTGTCTAAAATGCCTAATCAAGAGTTCATGTAAACCCTCAGCTATTTGCGAGAGAGAGAGAGAGAGAGAGAGAGAGAGAGAGAGAGAGAGAGAGAGAGAGGCTCTATACAAACAATAATATTCTATCCCAATTTTGTATTGGTTTAATAGTACAGCGTTTCTGAACTTCATGGATTTACTCAGAAAGAAAGCTCCATTAAATAAAGGCCATATGGAATCTCAATTTATTCAATTATACAGATGTGGCTTCCACTTAAAGTGATTAGATTATTGCTCAAACAGGTGTTTTGCTCACGAAGAGGCAAACAGGACACACACACACACACACACACACACACACACAATGACACTGACTTCGTGAACTGAAATAGTACTATCTCATTCCTGAAAATAGCTTCATTGTATTGTAATTGTAATGAATTGTTTTGTATCAGCTTTAATCTACACACTTTGAATCAGGCGTCTTTCCCATACACATCAATCTTTCTGCATTTGACAGTAATCCCACTGAAAATTGAATAAAAGCCAGGGACAAAGGGTCAGGGGTTGAGAATGATTAGTAAAATACAATTTAAAAAATAATGAGGGAAAAAGAAAGACTGGTTAGAAGAAATAGAATAATGCCATGAAAGAAAATGAAGAATATTAACACCTTCAGGTTTAAAAAAAAATATTTAGTACCATCTCATTTCTGAAACTAGCTTCATCTGAGGTAAAAAATGACAATATGGTCAATGACACTGGCTTCGTGAACTGAAATAGTACTATCTCATTCCTGAAACTAGCTTCATCTGAGGTAAAAAAATGACAATATGGTCGATGACACTGGCTTCGTGAACTGAATGAAATGTCCATTCAATAAAAGACATCCCAATTTTAATGCATCCCAGGAATACACTTTGCTCTGAAACCTTTAATTTTATGCTAAATGCATGATCCAGAGATGTTTTTAATGTGATATTATTACAGCCAAAGAGGTTGCAGCTAGAAAATCATGGTAGGAGAGGAAATTATGCCAAAGAGGATCTTGCGCCAAAATCTCCCATAGACAAATTACTGATTACCACTGAGCAAACAGCAGATCCTTACAAGTCCCTTGAGAGCCAATAATCAAGCGCATAATGCAGAAGATATGAATTTCAAAAGTCTGGAATCATGCATGCAGCTTTCCTTGAGAATAATTTGGTTTGGATGCCTGATTAAAATGTTATACCCTCTGCACAAATAAATTAATACAATAATGAATGTGCCATTATTAAAACTTGTCATCTGCTTCTAGCAAAATTATTTGATAGATAAAAGAATCAACTGGTGTCTAGAAGACATATGATTCCTCTGAGCAGATGTTTCCGCAAAAAAACTGAATGACTATTCTCATTCAGCTATACTAGCATTTTGGTCAGATGATTTTGTTGTTGTTGTTGATGATGATGATGTTATGGTCAGCATATTTGGGATAATTTAAGGCTTTGCTGCACAACATAAGTGCAACTAGAGGTGCAAGAGGGTTAAAATGACTCACCTTAATTCAAAAGAGAATAAAACGTATAGGACAACGTCAATAAAATAGATGGTGATCTTTGTGTACATCCCTCAAACTGATGATTCCACTTAAATGGGCAGAAAATATACCGATGGACAGTTCAAGACTGAAAAAGACCAGGTGATGTTTTTCCATTCTTCACTTTTCCAGTTTTGCTGAACCTGTGTCCACTGTAGTGTCTGATTCCTATTCTTGGCTGACAGGAACACAACATGGACTTCTGTACCCCATCTGCCCAAAGTTTTGGCATGTTGTGCATTCTGAGATGCTTTTATGCCCACCACAGTTGTAAAGAGTGATTATTTGCATTATCAAAGCCTTCCTGTCAGCTTCAACCAGTCTGGCCATTTTCTTCTGATCTCTCTCATCAGCAAAGCTAGCTAACATACTTGCTATAAGGCAGCAGGACAGGGAGGATCCTTGCTGAAAATGTATTCTTTGTTTGCAACCACGTGACCAAAACTGCCTCGTCATTGACCGCCGCCATGTTGGAGGATATACAATCAAACAATATAGCATCTGTAAACAGTGTTCCAAGCAATAACATAACTTCTCATCTCATCTCATTATGTCTAGCCGCTTTATCCTTCTACAGGGTCGCAGGCAAGCTGGAGCCTATCCCAGCTGACTACAGGCGAAAGGCGGGGTACACCCTGGACAAGTCGCCAGGTCATCACAGGGCTGACACATAGACACAGACAACCATTCACACTCACATTCACACCTACGCTCAATTTAGAGTCACCAGTTAACCTAACCTGCATGTCTTTGGACTGTGGGGGAAACCGGAGCACCCGGAGGAAACCCACGCGGACACGGGGAGAACATGCAAACTCCACACAGAAAGGCCCTCGTCGGCCACGGGGCTCGAACCCGGACCTTCTTGCTGTGAGGCGACAGCGCTAACCACTACACCACTGTGCCGCCCATAACATAACTTATTCAACTTATTTTAACTCACTGGATGGCCCTTCCATGTAGGAGCTTGTAGTCATTTCTCAAATCTATTTCAAAAACAATCATTTTGACTGCTTCAAAATAATAGGTATCTCATCTCATTATCTCTAGCCGCTTTATCCTTCTACAGGGTCGCAGGCAAGCTGGAGCCTATCCCAGCTGACTACGGGTGAAAGGCAGGGTACACCCTGGACAAGTCGCCAGGTCATCACAGGGCTGACACATAGACACAGACAACCATTCACACTCACATTCACACCTACGCTCAATTTAGAGTCACCAGTTAACCTAACCTGCATGTCTTTGGACTGTGGGGGAAACCGGAGCACCCGGAGGAAACCCACGCGGACACGGGGAGAACATGCAAACTCCACACAGAAAGGCCCTCGTCGGCCCCGGGGCTCGAACCCAGGACCTTCTTGCTGTGAGGCGACAGTGCTAACCACTACACCACCGTGCCGCCCATAATAGGTATCTAACACACTATATAACATATATAGTTATAAAAGAGCACTCACTGGGTGAGGAGGCTGCAGTATTTGAGGTAGTGGATTGACATGAATCTTGTTCAATAGGCTCTGTGATCGTTTGGGAAGATTATTCAATAATTTTGCGTTTCTTTCTGCGCTCTGTAAGCGTAGCATTTCAAGCTACCGATTTAGTACCATCTTTGATTTTGTTGTGGCCCATATTTTGTGTTGGAGCCCAGTCTGGATCTGTAAAATTGTAGAGATCAGCTGCTTTCCCTAATGGAAAGAAAAAGCATAATAAAAGCAGCATAATCAAAAATTGTATACAGCTCTTTTTAAAATGAAATAATCGTGTATAATCGCCTTTGATTGTCAGATCACACATTCGATGGTCATGGCTTTGTCACGTTTGACAGTGGTGAGTTTCTGCATGACCAAGCTATTAAATGAGTCAATATTTTTTATATATTGCAATCTTTCATTAATAACTAGTTTGTAGCACTTACCATTGATAAAATGTTCACTGCAGACTCATGAGGTTTTTGCTTTCTCATCACTTAGGTCAGCCTGGTTTATGTTGGACAGCCGTTGACGTCTACGCTCCGTGGACAACTCTCTTGTTTTTTCTCCTTGATTATTTATAATTGCTGGAATTTTAAAGAACTTATCAGTCCCCTTGTCTCAAATAGAGTTGTGCCTGCATCCAATTACAGCACAAAGAGAAGTCATAGCGACGAAACAAAAGGAATTCTTGAGCGGAACAACCTCTCAAGCATATCTTCTATAGTAAATGTGCGCTACGTGAATTTGTGTATATCCTCCAACATGGCCGACTTCCGGTTCAAAGCCTCATGCATAATTGGCTATGACATCATGTGCAAACGAAGAATAGTACAACTCCGATTCCAAAAAAGTTGGGACAAAGTCCAAATTGTAAATAAAAATGGAATACAATAATTTACAAATCTCAAAAACTGATATTGTATTCACAATAGAATATAGACAACATGTCAAATGTTGAAAGTGAGACATTTTGAAATTTCATGCCAAATATTGGCTCATTTGAAATTTCATGACAGCAACACATCTCAAAAAAGTTGGGACAGGAGCAATAAGAGGCTGGAAAAGTTAAAGCTACAAAAAAGGAACAGCTGGAGGACCAAATTGCAACTCATTAGGTCAATTGGCAATAGGTCATTAACATGACTGGGTATAAAAAGAGCATCTTGGAGTGGCAGTGGCTCTCAGAAGTAAAGATGGGAAGAGGATCACCAATCCCCCTAATTCTGCGCCGGCAAATAGTGGCACAATATCAGAAAGGAGTTCGACAGTGTAAAATTGCAAAGAGTTTGAACATATCATCATCTACAGTGCATAATATCATCAAAAGATTCAGAGAATCTGGAAGAATCTCTGTGCATAGGGGTCAAGGCCGGAAAACCATACTGGGTGCCCATGATCTTCGGGCCCTTAGACGGCACTGCATCACATACAGGCATGCTTCTGTATTGGAAATCACAAAATGGGCTCAGGAATATTTCCAGAGAACATTATCTGTGAACACAATTCACCGTGTCATCCACCGTTGCCAGCTAAAACTCTATAGTTCAAAGAAGAAACCGTATCTAAACATGATCCAGAAGCGCAGACGTCCTCTCTGGGCCAAGGCTCATTTAAAATGGACTGTGGCAAAGTGGAAAACTGTTCTGTGGTCAGATGAATCAAAATTTGAAGTTCTTTATGGAAATCAGGGATGCCATGTCATTCGGACTAAAGAGGAGAAGGACGACCCAAGTTGTTATCAGCGCTCAGTTCAGAAGCCTGCATCTCTGATGGTATGGGGTTGCATTAGTGTGTGTGGCATGGGCAGCTTACACATCTGGAAAGACACCATCAATGCTGAAAGGTATATCCAGGTTCTAGAGTAACATATGCTCCCATCCAGACGACGTCTCTTTCAGGGAAGACCTTGCATTTTCCAACATGACAATGCCAAACCACATACTGCATCAATTACAGCATCATGGCTGCGTAGAAGAAGGGTCCGGGTACTGAACTGGCCAGCCTGCAGTCCAGATCTTTCACCCATAGAAAACATTTGGCGCATCATAAAACGGAAGATATGACAAAAAAGACCTAAGACAGTTGAACAACTAGAATCCTACATTAGACAAGAATGGGTTAACATTCCTATCCCTAAACTTGAGCAACTTGTCTCCTCAGTCCCCAGACGTTTACAGACTGTTGTAAAGAGAAAAGGGGATGTCTCACAGTGGTAAACATGGCCTTGTCCCAACTTTTTTGAGATGTGTTGTTGTCATGAAATTTAAAATCACCTAATTTTTCTCTTTAAATGATACATTTTCTCAGTTTAAACATTTGATATGTCATCTATGTTCTATTCTGAATAAAATATGGAATTTTGAAACTTCCACATCATTGCATTCCGTTTTTATTTACAATTTGTACTTTGTCCCAACTTTTTTGGAATCGGGGTTGTATGTACTGAAGTGTATTAGGACAGTTGTTTATTGGTACAAATGAAAATAAATCTTCTTCGTGAAACACAGACACATTAACATTGATGCAGTCAAAGTTGTTGCCCTATTCAATCACCAAAAATGTCAGTGATTATACAGTTTGATGTCACATGAGACACAAAAATTGGTCTCTACTTGATTGTACCAGTTGCCATAAACTCATGTTACCATGCAAGAGAAGTGTTGTCCATGCAGATGGAGCATGTTCAGTTGGAAAGGATATGCACAAGTAGAAGAAAGAGTTGAATGGGTTAACAATCAAGGGCAGAGAAGACAAGACGGCTGCTTGCGGCATCATCATTTCATACTAAGTAAACCAATAATTTTTTGCCAATTTACCGTGTTCTCAAAAGGCAGCACTATTTCAAAACAGATCCCTCAGGGATCAGCATAATGCATGATGAATATGCATGAAGGAGGACAGCTAGATAATGAGCGACTTAATAAGAGGCTGTTCAGGAGGACAGTTCTGTAGGAGAAATCAGGGTTCTCAATGATTGGCATGACAAATCTGATTCCCAACAAAACCTGCCTGCATTGGGGGAGGATGGCTGAAAGTAAGTCTATAAACATATGCAGAGAAACAGAGCAATCCTGTGAGAGCAAGCTAGTAAGCCAAGCAAGCAAACCATATGTGCCTTAAATATATAATTATGCATCATGTTTAAAAAAAAATTTTTTAGAATGTGTCTTTTGCCCTTAAGGAGGCGATTTGGGCAGATGGCTGCTTTCGCTATTATTCATCCCTAAATACACTCTTAATACTGCACAAGGAGCTTATAAGGAGCACTCCAGAAAACACAGCTTTTATTCCCTTAAAAGCTGCTTTGGGAATATTTCTGCGAGATAATAAGCCAAACAGAGCTTTATTAGTCCCGGGAGTTCAGCTGAGGAGCTTACAATCAACAAAATGGACTGGTTTTGTGTCACATATTGCGATGGTAGTGACAGAATTACAAATGACCCAGTCAGGATAGTGGTCAGTTTTTGAGCATTATATATAGATGCATCTGTACAGTGAATTTTACTAAAGGAATGCACCAAAAATAGGCAACATCTGGTGCTTCATGGGCAGTTACACTGACTTGCGAGCATAAAAAAAAAAAACCCCAAAAAACCGAGAGTACAAAGCAGTGACTGTGGGCTGACTGTGTGTGGATGATGAAAGACAAGTCCTCAACCAGAAGCTCTGTCCTACACATGTTATAATCCACCATGGTGGTCACTGCTACAGTAGATCATACACCATGTTCTCTCATCTGCTACATTCCATTCAACATAATACAACATGAGACCACAAGGATTGGATAGATCACATGGAGAAATAAAATGTACTTAGAGCTTGAGAAAAGAAAGAGGAGGTGTGAAAGAGATCCTAAAATAAGAGTGTCCTTAATTGCATTAAATGAGTCCCAGGTTCAGATTACTTAATTTCTTTAAAGCCTTCATGGTTAGTTGATTGACAAGCTTCTTCAAAAGGACTTTCTCAAAGAATAACATCGCTCTGAATGATCAGACTGCTGCTTCACTTCTACTTCACCATGAAAGACAGACTAGTTATTGGTATAATTGAGCTTTAAAGGTTGTCTAGCCCGCCCCCGCCTCTCAAACAAAAAATAACACTCACTTGGAGTAAGACCCTTACAATGCTTTTCACACATGGAGTGTCCTCGCTCGCTGCTTTGTTCAATTCAGAACAGCTCTCTCGTGGTTGCCGTGGCAATAGCACATATACATCCATGCAAGGCTTGAGCCATGACTTGCCACACTCATGCTGTCACTCAGCTCTACCATTTCTGTTAACAGGGTTTTGGGACCCCCAGGCTGCAGGACTTGACCCATCTGGCACAAGGTTGGCTTGGAGCCAGTGACAAAGTCTCCTGCTGGGCCAAGATGGTGGATTGGAATTTAAAACATAGCAGTTGAGGACACCAGGTGTTGTGTGTGTGTGGCATCATCAGCTGAGAGATGGGGCAGGCGAAGGCAAGCTGCTACTCCTCATGTGTGTGTGTGTGTGTGTGTAGCAGGAG